>NC_013487.2:3514766-3516536 GCF_000004555.2 Caenorhabditis briggsae | reverse complement strand
TTGCATGCCTGCAGGTCGACTCTAGAGGATCCCGGGAGAGAATGCAATTATAATACAAGACAGGCGTGAAAAAATTGATCCCTCATTTTTAAAAATCAAAAATATTTGAAGAAAAAAAAATCACGTGTCGGAAAATCTTTTTTTTTTCAAAAAGTGAAAAAATAGAGCAAAAAGATAAGAATCTCCCTGGATTTTGCATATAAGGGCAGAGAGAAACAGTGAGAATCGTCAGTTCTCCAGCTTCAGCTGGAGCTCTGGGAGATAGACCTCTCGGAGCTGGAGCTCTGGGAGCCGGACCTGGGTCCTGGAACTGGAGCTATTGGAACTGGAGGTGATGGTCGTGAAGCTGAAATTGGAGCAGCTGGAACTAGAGCTTTTGCGGCAGGACCTGGATCTTGGAATACATCGACAACTTCATAGCTAATCTTGGTGATTCAGCTAAAGAGCTTCTACATATTCTCGGAGCTGATGGAGGTGGAATCGGAGCTGATGGAGGTTTTTTCGGAGCTGATGGAGGTGGAATCGGAGCTGATGGAGGTTTTTTCGGAGCTGATGGAGGTGGAATCGGAGCTGATGGAGGTTTTTTCGGAGCTGATGGAGGTGGAATCGGAGCTGATGGAGGTGGAATCGGAGCTGATGGAGGTTTTTTCGGAGCTGATGGAGGTGGAATCGGAGCTGATGGAGGTTTTTTCGGAGCTGATGGAGGTGGAATCGGAGCTGATGGAGGTTTTTTCGGAGCTGATGGAGGTGGAATCGGAGCTGATGGAGGTGGAATCGGAGCTGATGGAGGTGGAATCGGAGCTGATGGAGGTGGAATCGGAGCTGATGGAGGTGGAATCGGAGCTGATGGAGGTGGAATCGGAGCTGATGGAGGTGGAATCGGAGCTGATGGAGGTGGAATCGGAGCTGATGGAGGTGGAATCGGAGCTGATGGAGGTGGAATCGGAGCTGATGGAGGTGGAATCGGAGCTGATGGAGGTGGAATCGGAGCTGATGGAGGTGGAATCGGAGCTGATGGAGGTGGAATCGGAGCTGATGGAGGTGGAATCGGAGCTGATGGAGGTGGAATCGGAGCTGATGGAGGTGGAATCGGAGCTGATGGAGGTGGAATCGGAGCTGATGGAGGTGGAATCGGAGCTGATGGAGGTGGAATCGGAGCTGATGGAGGTGGAATCGGAGCTGATGGAGGTGGAATCGGAGCTGATGGAGGTGGAATCGGAGCTGATGGAGGTGGAATCGGAGCTGATGGAGGTGGAATCGGAGCTGGTGGAGGTGGAATCTGAGCTGGTGGAGGTGGAATCTGAGCTGGTGGAGGTGGAATCTGAGCTGGTGGAGGTGGAATCTGAGCTGGTGGAGGTGGAATCTGAGCTGGTGGAGGTGGAATCTGAGCTGGTGCAGGTGGAATCTGAGCTGGTGGAGGTGGAATCTGAGCTGGTGCAGGTGGAATCTGAGCTGGTGAAGGTGGAATCTGAGCTGGTGGAGGTGGAATCTGAGCTGGTGGAGGTGGAATCTGAGCTGGTGGAGGTGGAATCTGAGCTGGTGGAGGTGGAATCTGAGCTGGTGGAGGTGGAATCTGAGCTGGTGGAGGTGGAATCTGAGCTGGTGGAGGTGGAATCGGAGCTGATGGAGGTGGAATCGGAGCTGATGGAGGTGGAATCGGAGCTGATGGAGGTGGAATCGGAGCTGATGGAGGTGGAATCTGAGCTGGTGGAGGTGGAATCTGAGCTGGTGGAGGTGGAATCTGAGCTGGTGGAGGTGGAATCGGAGCTG
>NC_013487.2:3491867-3514630 GCF_000004555.2 Caenorhabditis briggsae | reverse complement strand
TGGAATCTGAGCTGGTGGAAGTGGAATCTGAGCTGGTGGAAGTGGAATCTGAGCTGGTGGAGGTGGAATCTGAGCTGGTGGAGGTGGAATCTGAGCTGGTGGAGGTGGAATCTGAGCTGGTGGAGGTGGAATCTGAGCTGGTGGAGGTGGAATCTGAGCTGGTGGAGGTGGAATCTGAGCTGGTGGAGGTGGAATCTGAGCTGGTGGAGGTGGAATCTGAGCTGGTGGAGGTGGAATCTGAGCTGGTGGAGGTGGAATCTGAGCTGGTGGAGGTGGAATCTGAGCTGGTGGAGGTGGAATCTGAGCTGGTGGAGGTGGAATCTGAGCTGGTGGAGGTGGAATCTGAGCTGGTGGAGGTGGAATCTGAGCTGGTGGAGGTGGAATCTGAGCTGGTGGAGGTGGAATCTGAGCTGGTGGAGGTGGAATCTGAGCTGGTGGAGGTGGAATCTGAGCTGGTGGAGGTGGAATCTGAGCTGGTGGAGGTGGAATCTGAGCTGGTGGAGGTGGAATCGACTTTGAAAAAATCTGCAAATCTATTTTGAAGTTTAAAGAAGCTCCTGTTACCTTTTTAAAGCTTTTTGTGAATGAAAATTGAAATCTTCCAATAACTCCTTTCCATTAAAAAAAAGCTCATGAATTATGCCCGCTATTAATCATGGAATATTGCTATTCTTTCGAGAGGATTTTAATATTTCCAGCTAATCTGAAATTAATAATTTTTCTGTTTTACCCATCTTGTAAAACTAGCAATCAATGAAACACACAATGCTTGGTTGATGAAACATTTTTTGTACGAAAAATTGAAAAAGAGAAACTAAATATCCAAAGAAGTTGATCTTCTGGGTAAAATTTTAAACTGTGCTACACGGTCAGCATCATCTGCCTGCAAGTTCAGGTTGCGACCGCCTAGCTCAATCTGACTACATGAGGATATTTTTTTTTGGATTTAAACATTTTTCTGCTTCATGTTCATCTTTTTTTTTGACAACTTCGTTCTGTATAAATCTTCCGACGTACTTAAACAACGATTGTTTAACTTGAATTGTCTAACAACATCGATACTTTATAATATTTATTCAATAAAGTTTATATTTATAATTAATTAATTGATCAGGCATGCTCAAAATTATTTTCTACGGGCATTTGTATACGTTCGAAGATAGTGCTCATCGAATGACGTTGGTGCTGACATGTCGGTCAGGTAGTGGACATCCAGGTCAAGACGAGGAATCTAAATTTGGATAATTAACAAGATATTTTATTTTCTTTTGAATTACCGTAGCCACTTTAATAGAAGGGCTCCCTACCTTCCAAATTTGAGCCAATTTATCTCGGTTCCTGTAGAAGATGTCAAAAAGTAGTCATTGTGGTAGTTGACTTCTTTTTTATATCTTTCACAGAAAATGAGATAAATGAGCTCAAAAGTGACACTTTCGGGGCATTCTATCAGAGCGTTTGCGGTAACTTACCGATGGATCCCGTCGAATAGCATCAGCCAAATTGTGCAATGTGTCAATAGTCCGAGTAGTTTCGTGAAGTACTACCGTAGGCTCGGTCATCTTACTGAATCGCTGATCGTCAACGTATTTCAATGCGCTTTCACTGGATTTACGAAGATTACTGTAGCTGAATGCACGCTCACGGAATATCACTGGTTCGGGGGTTGGGGGCTTCTGGAAAAACTCTGATTCCGGAAAATTTTTGACCTAGGAATTGCGATTAATTAAATTGAAGTCAGTGTGCAATTTTTATTGAATTTTAAAAAATTCCAGTTTCTAATTTCCTATATATTTTTTTATATTTTGTAAATAGTTATCTAGTATATAATAAGCATCATTCCGGTTATAATATCGAGGTGAAAAATTCAAAAAAAAAACCAAAATTTTGTGATTTTGTTGCCTGTTTCACATTGCTTTTATAATGTCTTCGTTTTTTTTAAAATATCAGTACGTTAGCACCTTCTAAACAGAATCTCAAACACTTTTCCTAAATCGCCCTAGAACTGAAAATTCTAGGCCATCATATTAAGGGGGACTCAAAAACAAAAAAGTTCGAGAACATTCTAGAAGTTTTCAGATTTCTTATGAAATGTTTACTCTAAAAACTCACCCTCAACGTAGCGATTTCTCCCTTTTCCACTTTAATTGCATTATCCACAAATGCAGACATATCGAAATTGGCGAGTTCTTCCTCCGGAATATTGAATTGATCACCCAGGTGTTTGACAAGTGATTTCATTGTCATTCTGTAGGATTTTGTTTTTGGAAGTTTTTTAATGTTTCATTTAGATGTTTTGAAATTTGAAGTGACTTTCAAGGGATTAGTGGATTATTTTACAATCATTACTAATAACATTCACCAAATTCCGTATGTGTCGCGTGACTGTTAACCCATTCAAAGTTAACCAATTGAGCTGAAACCTAGACAGTTGAATCAGAAATTTGACCCGTGGTGTAGTGGCTAACGCACTACGCTTTTGTCCTCGCTACGCGGGTTCGAGTCCGGCAGGCAACAACTTCTTTTTTAAATTTTGAAAAGAGTTTAGAAGTGAGTGGGGAACGTGTAAAATGTTCTCTCTAATCGGTTCGAGTGATATTGCGGGAACGAGTTTCCACATTTTTCTGATTTGATCAGTATCAAGTAGGAAGGAAAAGTTTAGCGGTTAACGCTCGCGCGACGCGGGTTCGACTCCGCCAGTTTGCAACTTTTTTTTTGGCTTTTGTAATGAGTTCAGAAATGAATATGAAAATGTCTGACTGTTTTCCAATTGGCTTAAATGAAATCCTAGAAAAGAGTTTCCCAGTTTCGTTAGTTTCAATTCCAAAGGAAAGTTTAGTCGAAATTTGAATAGTTTTTTGTGTTATCAGCAAATTTCGGGTTTAAACTGTGGGCGTTTTGAATCAGAATCTCTGGCCTTCAGAGGTATCCGGACTGACTTTTTTGAGAAACGGAATCCGGAATTAAATAATTTTCTCGGAAACCGAAATCCTGAATCCGGGAAAATAACATTTTCCGGAATCCGGAATACGGAATCTGGAATACGAAATACGGAATCCGAAATTTTGAGTTCTTCAAATGGGAAGAAAAATTTTAAAAACTATATTTTTGCCTTTTTAGTCGCGGAAGTTCAGAAAAGACAGCGAATTCTTGCAAGTTAACAAATATTTTTTTAATCCGGATTAAAATTTTTTCTCGGAATCCGCAATGAAAAAAATCACGAAATCCGGAATCCGAAAATCTCTGCTAGCGTTACACTTCCTAGAAAATATGAATTTTTGAGATTCTGAGTTCGAAAATAAAAGATTTCAGCTGTTCGAAAACTGAGAAACAGGAAATATTGAAATTCTCACCGGAGGTTCAAAATCGGAGAAGAACTTCCGAATTCGCATTTTTCGGAACTTTCAAATATAAAACTTTCCGAAATTTCAGTTTATAAATTCCTGGATTTCCGTATTCCTGACTTACTGAGTTTTCAAAATTTAGAGTTCCGAGATTTTAAATAAAAGAGGCTCAGCCACTGTAAAGTGTAAACCGACTTTTGTATTCGCCGTTTTATTTTCAGAATTTGACTCATAATTTCAAAATTTAAAAAAAAACCCCTAACAAGGTCTTCAAAATGGAAGTTTTTGAACTGCGAAATTTTCAACTAAAGTTCTGAAAATTTCGATAACTGTATTTCCTCTAATATGTAGAAACCGTCAGAATTTTGAAATTTACAATTGCAGAATGAAATGTCGAATTTTTCAAAACATTGAATTTCAGAATTCTTAGCTTCCGAATTGTCAAATTTCTGATTTTTTTTTTGAAAATAAATTGTTGAAAAATAGAAGCCGACCTTCTAATAGAAGTTCACCCTGAGAAAGAAGTTGAAAAATAGAAGTCCATGAGCTTCCATTAGAGGAAATATGGCATCATAAAATTTCTAATTCCTATTACACCGAATTTCATAATTTCCTATTTTTATGCCCTGAATAAAAGTGGAGAAACGTTTTTTTTTAAGATAACGGGTACTGTAACCGGAGGCCAGAAGGTTCAGCCCCGAAGGGGCGCAAACCGACTGGTGGTGAATATTTGAATGGCCTAGTAGTTTTATTACAAGAAGGTCCATAAGTAGTGTTCGCAGCAGAGCTTGCTGATCGCGAAGCTCGAATATAAACACCTTCATAAAAAACACCTTCAAACTTTATTCATTTTAAATTTGGAAAACAAAAAATACTCACTTTTTTCCTCCAAACCAAACGACCGCCTGTCCGACATTTTCCATTTTTCGCCCGATATAATGAAGTTTCTTCAATAAATCTGCAGCGATTTCGATGGCCATGGTGGTCAACGCCAAACCGATTCCAATGTAAATCAAAGTGATGAGGAGATAGTCGAAACTGAAAAAAGGTTCAAAAATAGGTTCATAATTCTTGGTAGTTATTTGTTCAATGGTATGTATGTATATCGTATCAGTAACTTTTTGAATTGAAGTTTAGATTTAGATTTATTTATTTTTAGAGCGGTGACAGCCGGTACATAGGAAAAAGGCAGCCCCCTCTCACGAGGAGCGCCTAATAAGTTAAAAAGAGAAGTTCAAAACCTCCGGACACTTTGAATGATGCCAAATTTGATATCCTAAAGGTATTAGGTTCGTACTGGCACCATTTAAGAAATGATATGATTAAGCATGTTGTGAAACAGAAAACATTGAGATATCCGTTCATAGCTGGCCTGAAGCTCCAAATTTTTGGTAAAATACGGAAATCAAGGAATTCTAGAAAACTTTCAGGCATTTCTTTAGACTTTTGAGCTACCCCTGCTGGTTCGACACTGATACCATGAAACCGGCGGTAACTTTGACCCCATTTTTCTCGTTTTCTGTAAGGGATATAAAAAATTATCAATCAACAAAATGTTTGTCATTTTATGATAAACATTTCATTAGTTGACCACTTTTTGATATCATTTACAGAAATTGAGATAAACGCGGCTGAATTTGACGGGTTTCAACAACTAAACTCTCACCTTTTCGGCACAAAATCTCCCAAACCAATTGTTGTCAGTGTAACAAAATTGAAGTAGAGTGCTTTGAAAAAGTCCATTTCCGGTTCGTACACGGACAGAATTTTAGCACCGGCGACAAGGTAACAAGTGAATGTGATACCGAGTGCAATGGATTCTTCGGTTTTTCTGAAAAAAAGTTAATTTCTGTTTCAAATGGGGTATGTAGATTTATGATCAGTGGTTGGCTTTTGATGTAGTCTGTATATACTTTAGGAGTTCGCCTTTCAAGTAAGGCATCTTACTCGATTTAGTAGGTGGCTTTTGTTCGATTTTCCATACGTATTGGTCTCGTAGTTCAGCCAACAATACATCTCCTTGACAGAAGAACCTTACCTTGGCTCATCGTTCTTCTCCTCCTCTTCTTCTTCTTCCTCTTCCTCCCCGTCCTTTTTGATCTCCTCTTCTTCTCCAGGCTCTCTAGCCGTTCTCATCTCCTTCATTTCCTTATCAGTACTCCAAACTTCTGACCTCTCTGAATCCGGCTGCACAGGACTCGTCTTTTGAGTTCCCTAAATTTACAGAACTTCGACTTATAAGAATTTCAGAACTCACTTTTCTCCTAAACCGCCTGAAAAATTTCACCAGAAAAAATGAAAATCGTCTCGCCATAGTTAAAAGATACTTGAGAAATTTGGTTAGGAACATTCCGAGATCTGCGATTGTTAAAAGTGTAAATGGGACACCAATCACGCCATAGCAGATCAGAAACAGACGGCCTTCGAAGGTTTCCGGTGCCACGTGGCCGTATCCTGAAATGAACATAGAACAAAGAACCCAACATTGCAATTAAGAAGGAATCTGGAATCCTATAGAACCATAAAGAAACAGTAAGAATTTTATTACTGTTCCACTGAACGCTAATTGCTATTAAAATCTTTTTATGTGAATGAAAGTGGGTCAATGCAATCTCTACTTATCTCGTTTTTAGTCAAAGCTATCAAAAATTGATCAACTGACAAAAGTTCGAATCAATTTTCTGTGTCAGGTTTCTTTTTTGTTTCTCAAAATAGAAATTCAATTGTTTGTTGACGTAAATTCGTTCTGTTTCTCCATTGTTATCAGTAAAGATTTCCTCACCAATAGTGGTAATCACAGTGAACGCAAAGATCACCGAATTTCCGATGGACCATTTCTCTTGAGGCGTCTCATCAATCGGCTTTTCTTCCTCTTTTTTCTTGATTTTTCTTCTTGGTTGTTTACCAAATTCTGCAGGAATTGGAACATTTGCTTCTGCATAACATCTATCGATATGGTCTATATTCAGATGCTCAAAACTGTATGGATCGCATTTTGTCTCGTGGAACAATGTGAGAATCGTTCGTTCCAGACAGTCATGGATCTGAATTTAAAGAGGTTTCAGAATTTTTACTTTTTCAAAGTTTTTTGGTAATAGAGAATTCACTGTTTCATATTTGACATAAGGCTATATTACATTTTTTGCCAATTCGTTCTTTGCGGTATAATTTCCCTCGTTTATCAATTGTACTTGCACTTTGAGATCAATTATCTGAATTTCTACAAAAGATATCAAAAAGCTGTCAACTGATAAAATACTTGTCATAAGATCCTCAACATTCTATCAGTTAACACATTTTTAATATCTCTTATAGGAATGAGCTCAAAGAGGAAGATAGTAAGGCTGGAGTCCTAATTCCAGTAATGGTTACAATTCACTGTTTCTAGAAGGTTATATATTTTTCATTATTTTTTTCAGCTATTACAGCAACATCATTTAGCAACAAAAATCGTAAAAAAATCGTCATTAAAAATACAATGGGTACCATAGTCCTGCTACGCATCCAGTTTTCACAAAGCTCATAGTCTAAAAATTGTTCAAAATGGACGAAAATTTTCTAGTCCACGACCATGAACTTTGACCGCGTAGCTCAGTGACGATGGCTGGGACTGCATGGTGGACGAGTAGGAAACACAATGACCAGTTTTCGGGGTTTTCGATGTTTTATTTTAAAAGGTTCGTCCTCTACTCACCCCCGGATCCAAAATTGCCAACTCTTCTCCCAAATAGACTCTTGTGATCCGATCAGGTAATCCACTGATCGATGGAGGAGGTGGTGGACGACTTGGAAGATCAGACAGTTCTCGTTTCAGCATGGCGCGTCTAAAAATTTTTTTGTTGATAAATGTTCTCTGTTTCTTTTCAGTTGTTTATGGGACAAATATGGGGTTTCATGGTTAACTACTTGTTATTGTGATGCAAATTTCTAACAAATGGGATCATTTCCGGAAGAACATACGGCTTTGTCCACGAAAACTTGCCCACAGATAAGACCGCGTCCGGCCGCTTGCCCGTTTCCGATAGCCTTGGTTAATCATTTAGTTTGCAACTTTTAATCACTTAATTTCTACCGTTTCCCTTACTGCACAAATCAGGTAAGACTTCAACTCACGAATCGTTTTCGTATACATTCTTATAATAAATAAATTTAGCGATGTCTATCCTCTTCTTTGTTTGTCATTCAGTTTTTTTCCCAGAAGGGAAGCGACGATCTCGCGCCCCAGGCGCCCCAGTCAGACGTTTGAAGCGTCCGAGGCGCGGCAAACGGGCTGGTTAAATCATAAAACTTACACTCTAGCCGGTGACTCCAACCATTGCATGGATAGTGCACCGAAGACTGTGTAAATGGCAACACCAGCAATCAAAGCGACATGAACGAAGAGTGTTGTGGCCTGAAAAATAATTTAGTACAGTAATACCGAAACAACCTCTACCATACTATATTTGGGACATTTTGATAAACATGTTATCAGTGGAGCACTATTTTAATAAATCTTGCAGAGAACAAGATAAATTGGCTACAATATACAGCACCAGTCAAAAAGATACAAAAATGTCTTTTCCACTTGATTGTCGGTCATTTTGACAATTTTCTGGAATCTGGAGCTCGTTTTCAGTCACTTAGAAAGCTTTGGAGAGTGTAAAACAGACCTATATTGAAAACTTTGCATTCACAGAACTTTTGAAAATTTCTAGATCTGAAAGATAACTCTTTTTTCATGTTTTCCGTACAAAAACGACTAAAAAAGGGGTGTCTTTCAGAAATCGACGAATAACTAAAAAACTAGGAATTATTTAAAAACTCTGTAAATGCAAAGTTTTCAATCTGAATCCGTTTTACAGCCTCCAAAGTTTTCAAAACGATGGGAAACTTGACAGCCAAGCTGTAGGCTCCTGAAAATGGTCAAAATTCACTGAAAAATACATTTTTTTAAATATACATACTTGTAATCCGGGCCTTTGCCGGGCCTTCGCGGGCGCTGCTATAACTTCTTTCAAAATCAATTTTTTTTGAACCAACTCAATCAGGTATGATAGAGCTCCACGAGTACTACAAAACGATATGATTTGGAATACTGTATCTTGTCTATGAAAAGAGTTACAGAGCAAAAGGAGCAAAAAAAAGCAGGCCCGGCCGGGCCTGCCGGGCCCTGCGAGAAAAGCCACTTTATGATCTGTAACTTTGTTCACAGATAAGATACAGTATTCCAAACGATACCGTTTTGTAGTACTCGTGGAGCTCTATCATATCTAATTTAGTTGGTTCGAAAATATAGATTCTGAAAGAAATCATGGCAGGGCCCGCGAAGGCCCGGCAAAGGCCCGGATTACAAGTATGGAAATATATAATTGGATACGCATGCATCAAATGTGAAACTAATATTTTCAATTACAAAAACTCATTGAAACTGAGAAACTTCATTTGAGGAAAATTTTTACGCGCCGCTACCGGGTAAGTTTGAAAAATGTGTGTTTAAAAACCAGAAATTCGAAGTTCGGTGGCCTAAAAAACTCAAAAAAAATTCCCAGAAAATTCCAAAAATTCAGATGGATACAAAAAAATTGATCCCAAAAGTGTCAAGAAATCCAAATATGGAAAATTTGAAAAGGGATTATTTTCGAATTAAAAATTTCTACCACTAATTTAAAATTTCTGAGATTTTCAAAAAGAAATCCAAAAATATATAAATTGTTCCAAAAACAGACAGGAAGCTAACAATGTCCAGAAAATTAAATTTTGAAGCTTCTCCAAATTAAACATTCCAAGGATGAACTATCAGAGAACCCTGTGAAAACAAAATAATCGAAAAATTGAAACGGAAGGGAAAAAGTATGAGTTCCAAAATAACATGAATTCGAAACAGTGGGATTTTCAGGGAAATCCAAAAAATAACTTTGGGAAAATCCAAATAGTCCGAAAAAGCTGAAAAATTCGAAAATTGCAGAAAAATCAAAGAAATATCAAAAGTTCCGGAAATCTTGAAATTTTAAATCTTAAAAAAAGTCTTCGAAAAGTTTATAAATTCTAGAAAAAATTTTTAAATGTTTTATAGCCCCAAAATGGGGAAAACACCAATCACTGTACACCATGACGCAGAAATGCTCAAGCCTTTTTCTAACGCATCTCTTCTAACAAATATTGTTCTCTGTTTCGAGTTTTCCATATAAAGTGCTTTACTTCCTATCGTGTTATTAGACGTGTTAAACTAAAACGCAATGAACCAACCTCTGCCAAAGTTGACTTCAAATTGTCAACAAGAAACATAGCAAGACAAAAAAGTACTTCGAAAGTTAGGAATAAAATGAAAAGTTAACCAAAAAAAAAAGATGAGGTGTGCCCTTTTTCTTCAGAATTCCTCTTCTGTCAACTTGCTCTTCCGGTGAGCACAATGACATGGCAGAGAGAGCAGGTTTTTCAAAAGAAGACGAAGAAAAATAATTACTCTGCTAGACCTAGATGTTTGGTGAATTTAGTTGGGTTTGGTTGAATGCATTTTTAGAATAGGAGGAGGGGATTTGAAGAGTTCCAAAAAAATTGTTCATGTTTCAAGGTGATGCTAAATTGGTTACAATTTTGAAACTGGAATAAGACTGGTTACCGCTAACATTCGAATAGAAGGCCACTCAAATTTGAATCCATTTTTCTTGGTTTCTGTGAAAGAATTCAAAAAGTGATCAAGTGATGAAATATTTCTGATATTATGATAATCATTTTGCTAGTTGACCACTTTTTGATATCTTTTACAGGAATTGAGATAAATTGACTCAAAGTTGGTGGCTTGGGTCGCCTGAAGTGTTTACGGTGACTTCTGTTTCAAGATGGTGCTAAATTGGTGTACAGTTTTGACTTTTATTGACGAATTTTTTGAATAAGATTACATTCATTTGGAATTAAAAAATTAACGGACCTCTGAAAAAAATTTATTTTGAAAATAAACTAACTCACCCATTGATATTTCTCCGGAATCTCCGGAAATTTACACTTCATCACTGTTTCGGACGGTTGATTGGATATCTGCAAAAAATCATGTTTGTTTTGTACTGTGTCCACTATACATAAACAAAAAAGCGAAAAAAGTCAAACTTTAAGATTCTAGGAAAGAACATTAGTCAAAATTAGACATAATTTTTTTAACGCGTTTTTTTTCAGTTTCAATTCTACATATCTTCAGTAACACTTCTGTTCAATGTTCCAATTTAAACAGGAGTTCGAAAATCGAAATTTAGTATTTTTTGAAGGCTAAAAGTGTACATCGTTTTCACTCCCTCTTTCTTTCTCTTATTTCCTTTATAACACCAGTCAACACTACCTTTGTGTACTTTATGGACGCCCTCTCATCCCCCTTCTCCCGTCGGCCGCCATAGCTCAGTCGGTTAGAGCGTGGGTCTAATAAGCCCAAGGTCGCAGGTTCGACCCCTGCTGGCGGCAAATTTTAAAAAAAAAATATGCCAAGTTTAGTTTCAAAAAGAAGTTACTGTTTAGACTTCGAGATATGTGAGAGTGAATGGATAGTGAGCGTTGATCACTCGCTACTATAAATTGAAATAGATATTTAACATTAAGTGACAAGACACATTCGATTCTGGAATTCTGAAATCGAAACGAGTCAAACGTTCAGAATGAAAAAACGGATTGAAAAGAAAATGAAAATTTGATTACTTATCTCGGCTATCTGAATTTGCTATAAAAGGACATGAACTTTCAAAAAACTATTTTCAGAAAAATTTGACATAAAAATAAAAACTTCTAACACTTTTCCTCCAAATGAATCGATCAATTTTAGTTAAATCACATGTACTATGTGCAACAAGAAAATAGGAAGAAAAGTATAATATCCTAAAATCGAATTATAGAAAGGGGGGGGGCGCATGAGAAAAGGGGAGGCCCATGAGAAAAGGGGGCCCAATTCAAAAGGGGGGGGGGGGGGCAAAATAAAAAATTATACCCAAGTTAAGATTTTCAGCTTTTTTCAAGTTTTGTGGTTGTTTCCACTAAAATTTTGTGCTTTAAACATTTTTCATCATTTTTTGAAATTTTCAGTTAACGCACTTGGGTTCAAGCCAAGGGGTCATAAATCGCGCCCCAGTAAACGTGAGATTTTAGAAAAAAATTCGCTGCTGAATTATGTGGTTGAGGATCAAACTTTTAAACGTTGGACAAAAAAATCACGCGTTGCAACTCGTTGATTAAAACTAATTAGGTCATAGCCACGCCAACTTGGAAAATATTAAATTTCTTCTGGCCTAAAAGTTATTTGGGGCGCGTTTTTTGGCCCGTTGGCTTGAACCCGAGTGTTAACGTCATTTTTTATACATTTTTGTATAATTCTTTTATTTCAAAATTTTGATTTTTCATCCAGTTCAAAAAAATCACTGAAAATCAGTCTTCGTGGAAACATTAATAATTAGTCAAAATTTTCAGCTGAAAGGAAACGAGTTAGAATTTTAGTCTCAACACGGAAAATGTTCAAAATAGCAAGATTAATCTATTTCAAGTTAGATCAAATCATTATCTTCATTTTCATTTTTTGACCAAAGTTGGTTTCGAAAATAACCCTTTTAAGGGCGCCCTCATTTTTTATGACACTATGGTATTATAGTGTAAGTAGGTCCAAAGTGTCGAGTTATTGGGGTTTGGTTCAGTAAACACAAACAGATTTTGGAGAAATCCTAAAAAGAGTGAAAAAAAAATTCAAAAAAGTGAAATTTTCTCTATTTCAGGGTTACTGTAGAAATTCGGTCCCAACAAAAAAAATGGTCAAAATAGTACCAGGAACTCAAATCTGAAACATATGAGTTGATATCATTATTTTGAACAAAAATAATTATTCGGGGTTACGGTATTATATTGCGGCCAGGAGGGGGCGTGGCCTATGGGTATTATAGTCAAAAGCCTTAGAGTATCCCCTATACCCGCCACCTAAAATATCAGACTCCTAGGACCATTTAGATTTTTTCCATTGCCATCGCCTGTTGACTCGATCGCAATTCTCTCAGAGAATGTGTCTTAATTTTCTTTGTGCCCCGTCTTCAACATGTCCCATCTTTTCAACCAGGAATCCCACAAAAAAATGATGAACTACAAAAATTGAGTTCTACATTTGATGCATGATCTCTAAAACTTTTAGAACAAACCGACAAGTTGTAAGTATGTTTTCAGAGATTCGAAATGAACGATTTTCAACTCAAATTGTCGTTGGTTCTTATGTATTTTTTCAGTTTCTACACATTCATAAACTAAGAGCTATATCCAAACTGGTATTGAACCACCAAATAAAAGTTGTTTGAACTCTGGAAATAATAATAAGGAAAAAAAATACTAGCTCTCGTTTCCTCGAAAACTGTGGAAATGAAAAATTAAACCATCCGAATCAGCTATATCAGTTCGATTAGATTGGAACACATATCGAATGGTGAAAAAGGACACAGACTTAAAACACCAAATTTCAGAGAAGTTTAACGTAAGAAATAAAGACAAATATTTGTAATTGAATCAATTAGTTTTGCTTAAATCAAATGTACAATCTGAAAAAGAAAAAATTAAGACAATGATGAAATCTAAACATTGAATTTTCTTTTCTAGATGTCTGGAGAACTTTCTCAAAATTGGGTTGCATTAATTTTGAACTCTAAACCACGGTTTACTGTTTCGTGAAGATCAAAAAGTTAGAAGTCAGTTTCGGTGTTAGTTGTCCAGTCATAGTTATACACAAAATAAATAAAAAAAACGGTAAACACATAATATTTTCGAATTGTGACTTTCTTTTCGGTCAGTACTGGAAATTTTGGGGTTTTCAAAAATAACTTTTTGTATCAGGAATAATAACCGAATCTTTCAAATAATTTTGTAAGAAGATAGAAGGAAAAACGTCAAAACTGGTGTTCAACTTTTTAACCTTCATGAAACTGTGAACTTTTGGTTTAGGGTTGAAAATTAGAGAATATGATTAACCTCTCGACATATTGGAAGAAAATTTTTGGATTTTTCTGTTTCAAATTTTTCATGTGATTTCAGCAAAACTACTATTAAATTCACTAATGCATTGCGCGTTTTTATCATGAAAATTATATTACGAAAAAGTTGTGAACTACAAAAATGGAGTTCTTGACTTGATTTATAATCTCTGAAATTTTCAGATTAAACCCACAAGTTTAATAATCTTTTTTACTCAAATTGTCATTGGGAATATATTTTTCCAGTTTCTATAAATCCATAAGGTGAGAAATATATTCAAAACTGGGATTGAAGAATCTAGAAATAAACGAAAAGCTAGAAATCTTTGGACTCTAGAAATGAAAATAAGGCAAGCAAAAGTACTAGTTCTCGATTCCGCTCAAAAAGTGGGTTAAAAGGAAATGTGAATAAAGTGGAAGTGTCCGAAAAAAAAATGAATAATTGAGAGGGTGGTTGAGGGACAGCCCTTGCTTTTTTTGAATTCAATTGTTTTAGGTTGTTGAAGAAAAATGAAAAAGTTAGAAGTTAGGTGAGAAAATAGCTAAATCATAATGTTGAAATTGATACTGTTACATGTTTACTGTAAAAGTGTATATATTTAAAGGGAATTCGATGGTAGAATTGAAGCTATTCACGTAAACTACATCCATGAAAACATAACCTTAAAATATTTCTTATTTTCGGTTTTTTCTTGTTTTTCGTCACATCTTTCCGCATATTTTTCAATGTTTGGGAAAAAAATGACCTGAAAATAGTCGAAAATCGGTAAAAACGCGAAAAATGAAAATATTTTTGGGTTACGGTAGTTTTCGTTCTGGGATTTTTGGCTATGTGTCACAGGTACCCGTAAGAATCGAAATAAATACTATCAACAAGAGTGTAAAACAAATTGAAGAACAACATCATTATGAAACCGAAATATTATTTTTAAGGTTGGAAACATTCAAAAATTTGAAAATCTCTTATTTTCAAAATAAATTAAACGTTTCTTATTTGAAAGATTACTGTAGTTTTGAAATTCTGGAACGTATCCAATTAAAGAAAGTTGCTGTTTCATCGAGTTTATTCAAAATTATCAAGATTTTTTTTCATTGATTTCATCCACTAATTTTCAGAAAAAAAAACCGTAAACGCTTTGAAATCTTGCACAGCTACGAAGTTACGCTATGCGCTTGCCAAACCGGAAAGTCCATTAACTTCGATTCACTCTATCTCGATTCCTGTTAGATATATGGAAAACTCGTCAACTGATAAAAAGCTTGATATATTATTACAGATATTTTATCAGTTGACAGATTCTATTATATCAATTCTTGTGAAATATATCAAAAATTTGTCAAATTATTATAAAATGTTTTTCATAACATTTCCAAATTTCATCATTCTTATCATTCTTATAATAAATAAATGAAGTTGCGTCTCTTTGTTTCTTTGTCAGTTTGTCCGCACACGTAGAAAAACTTGCAATAAAATATAAATTGACGTGACCCTTTGAGTAAGGCAGAGGAGCGAAGCGACGATCAAAAAAAGGTTAATTTGCGCCGAAGGCGCACGAGCCAGCTGTTTGAAGCGCCGGAGGCGCGGTAAACAGGCTGGTATAAATAAATGAAGTTGCGTCTCTTTCTCGATCTGCCCGAACATGTTGAAAAAATTGAAATAAAATATAAATTTACGTGACATTAAAAAAAGAGTGAGTCGCGAAGCGACGAAAAAAAGCCAATTTGCGCCGAAGGCGCGGCAAACAGGCTGGTCAGTTGACAAAACGAGATAATTGAAAAGAAGGAAACGAAGAAAAAACGAGATAATTTAGGAAACGAGATAATTGAGCTCAAAGGGGTGGCGTTTTATTAAAGGTATATATCAGTTTTTAAGCGTGAAAACTGGCTGTGAATGAGAATACTGTACGAAAGAAACGTTAAGCTTACTATAAAAAATGTATAAAAATCAATTATTTCGCATCCCATAGAAGATATTAAAATTTTGTCAACACTACCAAATTTTATTAGTTGACAAATTTTTGATATATGTATGTTATAGGAAACGAGATTATTGAGCTAAAAGTCCAGGGGTGGTGTTTTATTAAAGGCATGTATCAGTTTTTTCGCAGAACAACTGGCTGTAAATGACAATACAACTGGCTGTAAATGACAAAGTTGGATACACAAAAGTTAAAAACATTAATATCGGAACATTGAAAAATTCAAATTTGGCTAAATTTATGAAGTCCTTGAAACACAAAAAAGTGCAAGTAACACTCTAATAAAAGAACCCAATTGAACTACGAGCTCAATTATCTCAATTCCTGTAAAAGATATCAAAACGTTGTCAACTGATGAAATGTTAACTTTAAGATTATCAACATTTTATTAGTTAACCAATTTTTGATACCTTTTACAGGGAGCGAGATATATAAGCTCAAAGGGCAAGTATAGCGGTGCCGTTCTATTAGAGGTTAGCGTCGAAATTGGCTGTAAATGAAAATACTGTAATTATAACGTTGGATACATAACAAAGTCGTGAACACTTTAAGACAAAAAACCATATGCTTTCATTTTGAGCTCAATTATCTTGATTCCGGGGAAAGTGTGAAAAAATAGAAAGTGGAAAATTTGGCTGTGGAAGTAATCAAAAACTTGTTAACTGATAAAATATTTGCCATAAAATTACCAAAATTTTATTAGTTGATAATGTTTTTAAGATCTCTGATATTAAGCATTAGCGATTAAAAACATGTTTTAAAAAATTATTGGTGGGAACAGTCAAACTTATGTTATTTGTTATGTTTTTGAAACACAAAAAACATTTTCAAACTTTTCAGGTGGTGTTCTTTTAGAGCATTAACTGGATTACTGTACACCGCTACGCAAAAATGCATACTACCGCTCCAAGAAAACCCTTCAAGGAACTGAACAAATTGAGAAACGGACAAGTATACATGTCCACTCCCTCCAATTATAGAGAGAAGAAGAGACGAAGGTTTCTATCCGGATTGCCAATCAAAAAGTGATTTATTTTTTCTTTTTAAAAACATATGGAGAAGAAAAAAGGATTGGAAATAAACATTTTTGTTTATACTAGAACATTTTTTTGCCGCTTTGAAGGGTTGAAGGCACCACACTTTGTTTATAATGGAGAATCTCGGGGAACACGAAAAGAATAATGGATGCAATTTGGGAAAAGAAAAAGAAAATGGGAGATTCAAAAATGAAAGAGGAGCATATGAAAATATAATGGATGGGATTTTGATGACAGGAAAATGGGAGATGAAACGATGAAAAATAGGAAGTGGATATAGAATTCGAGGGATTTTGGTTTCAACTAGCTCGTGAAGAAAATATTGATTTTAAAAATTAAAATAAAGTATGTGGCAACTTGATGAAACACGAAAAAACTCTGAAATATCGAAAATATCTGAAAAGTCTGAATATCTGAAATGCTCAATTTCTAGGATTCTGAAATTCTGGAAATCTGAAAATTTTCACAGCTTCAGAAATGGCTTCACAGGTAAAATGCGAACGGATCCGTTTCGGTGTCCACTAGGTTTTCTATCCGTAACGGGTCCGTTACGGGCAGTTTCGCGAATATGAGTTCGCGAACGGATCCGTTTTTTCAACATTCGCAATCGGACAGGATACGGAGTTCGCGAACGGACCGGATACGGATGCAGCTGGAGGTCGAGAGATAGCTCCAATGCCCATTCGCGAACGGATCCGTTCCGGATGGCCGAGTTGTGAGGGACTAGCTTTCTCTTAACTCTTCCATCATATTTTTGCATCTTTTTTTGTATTTTTAATCTAATTTTTCCGTTTTTTCCAACTTTTCTCGGCAATTGTGCCGATTTCTGTCTATCAAAATTTTCGAAAGGCGATTCTACGATGAAAAAAGGTTTGTACAAAGGTAATTCTTCGAAACATAGGGTTTGTTATAGGTATCACTTAACCTCTCCGTGAGCGAAAGGAACAAAAAATATTGTTTTGATGCTCACTTTTGCAGAAAGCAAGTTGCTAGCTTAAGGTAAGTGCAAACCACATTAGTTTTCGAAATAGTGACTTTTCAAATTTTCAGCGATGGACATCTACTAAACATCTACCGACTAAAACGTTGGAAATGAGACAATTTTCAAAACCCGGAAAACAAAAAATATAACTAATAGGTAAACAGTATGCTGCATTTTCGGAAAATTTCCCAATTTTTTTTTTCAGATTGCTCTGGTTCCGGTTGGTCGTTCAACAAAAAAAAAGGATTTTCATAGTTTCTCGAACTTTCTTGTACGTTTGATTGTTGTTTCTTATATGTTTTCTTAATAAAGTTCCGAATACTAAGTCTACAACTATCATGAAAACTCAGCAAAAATTAAGAGAAACTGAAACAAGGAGCGGCGGGGGTTTTCAAAGAATGAGTCGGAAACGGATCCGTTACGGATTCGCGTACGGTCCGTATACGATTCCTATTTCATCCGCGCGCGAATGGCGGAGAATCCGTAACGGATTGTTCGCGAATCACCTGTGTTAATTCTGTGAAAGTGTCAAACATCCTAATTACATTAGAAAGTCTGATAGTGTGATTATAAAAGACTGAAAATTCTGAATATCCTGAAATTTCAAAATTTTCAAAATTCAGGACCTCCTAAAATTCTGAAATTCAGAAATTTTTGAAAAATCTGAAAACTCAGAAGTTCAGAAGCTCTGAGTTTCTGAAACTCTGTGATTCTCAGATCCTAAAATTCTAAAATTCTAAAATTCTGAAACTCTGAAAAATTAACAGTTTCAGAAATGGCTTAATTCAGTGTCACACAACACAATTTCAGAATTATTATAGCTTCAGGGACAAAACTTTTCAGAAGTATAATAGTTTCAGAAATGCTGACATTCTGAAAATTGTTTAATTCTGAAAATTTTGAAAATTTTGAAGTTCTGAAATCCTGAAATTTTCAAAACTTTCAGTTTTGGAAATGGCCTAAGTAATTGAAGTAATATATAGAAACTTGATGAGACAGATGAAAAAGCTTTAAAAAATTCTGAAAAGTCTGAAAATTCAGAAAATTCGGATTTCTGAAAGCTTTGAAAAAAGAATTCTGAAAAAAAAATTCTTTACAAATTATGAAAACCAGGGAAAAATTATGAAAACCGGAAATTCTGAAAGTCTGGCATTCTGAAACTTTTCACAGTTTCAAAAATGGCTTAATTCTGGGAAAGTGACAAACATCATAATTTAAGAAAACCATTCATTTCATAGGAAAAAAACATGAAAGTTTCTAAAACTCGGAATTTTAGCATTAAAAAAAAACTCCGAGAAAAAAAAATCTGACATCAAAAATATTCGAAAATTCTATAAATTAGTTCCGTACTTTAGGGATTCGACAAGTATGGAGCGCGCTTGGGACTGCCAGCTACAGTAATCTCCTTGAGTTTCTGCAAGCACCGTTACATGAAAATACAGACATAAACATTAATGATTTTTTCTGTTCCATCTTTATGTTATATAAATGTTGTTTCCGTTTTAATTAGTGTTTGCCCTGCCGTTTTAAAAAAAGTTCTGTTTTTTCGCCTTGGACCCGTTTCTTATAATTGCACGAAAAATTTGATGTATCTATGCAAAAATAGAGCTTCATTTGAAGAATATTACGGTATGTCAAACATACGGTATGTCAAAGATGTCATTTGCAAAAATAAGCAAGTACGAAAATTCAGAGATCATCCAGGTCGATGTCCGTGTAGAATATTGCAGATCGTGTTGAGATTTCTAGTGAGCGCTTCTAGAGTGTTTCGATGGATTGGGACGGCTCCTTCAGGCAATGGCCTCGCCACTATTCGTACAGTTTCATTTCCATCTGTTGTGAACTTTCTGTAGTGGATCTCTCTTGGCCCTCCTTCACATCGAACCAAGCGAAAGACCTCAAGACCGTTGAGACGATGAACTGCGAATTCGTTGTACAATGGTTCGTCGTGCAGAAACAATGCTGCCCACCGCATCACGTCGATTGGCTGAAAAATTGATAATCTGAGAAGGATAACGTTTTTTTTTGTTGTAGAAATCTCTTGCACCTATTGACAAGCTGGGGACTGATAACCCAAAGTAGCAACTGCATAGCTCAAACACTTTTTCCACCATAAGAACTTTGTGTTAAACCCTATAATACCAGACCAAAATCTATCAAAATTTGATTTTTTTTTTCAGTGGAAAATTGTTTGGTCTGAACATAAATAAAGCTTCAATTTTGTTTTCAGACAAATCGAAAAAGTTTGAACCACTTTTTCAAATTGGTCCATTTTCCACTGAAAAAGAGAAAAATGCAGATTTTTCCGCATTAGTGAGTAAAAAAAATCTATGCTTCAGGTAAGTTTCAATATTGACTAATTTTTCTTGTTTCAGTGAAATCGAGTTTTTAACGCGCCACATTTATCCTGTCACTTTGAGCTCAATTATCTCGGTTTCTATAACATCTATATAAATTTTGACAGCTAATAAAGTGTTTGCCATAATATCATCAACATTTTATCAATTGACAGATTTTTTGATATCTCTGATAGAAACCGAGATAATTGAGCTCAAAGTGGAAGTATAGAGGTGGCGTTCTATTGTGTAGAAAATCTACTATATTGCGAATATTGACGGTGACGATACCAAACTTTTAGAATTTGTATGATTTTCTTTTTTAAAAACCTACCGTCCATAATGCGAAGTTGGTGGTCAACGTTGGTGGAATTAGCATAAACTCTGATTCAGGCTGAAAATCGGAAATTGGGATCAAATAACTTCGAGCCAATTTATCTCGGCTCCTGTGATAGATATGAAAAATTTTCAAATAACAAAATGCTTGATACACTATAAAAATATTTTGTTAGTTGACTATTTTTGATATATCTTATAAGAACCGAGCAGTATAAGGAGACTCACCAAAAACTTGTCGTAGGTGACTGGTGTGATGTTTCTGCCCCGCTTCTCAAAATACATCTCCACATTCCCAATGGTCGCCTGCCACAGTTCCTTGGTTGGTACCCTTCGGTGGTTCAGCCGCCGCCAACGAAGGATTTCTTTCGATGGTGGACGTTCTGGAGCTTCTCCTTGACGTGCTGGAGCTTCTCCTTGTTGTTCCCGTTGACGTTGGATGATTTGTTGAGCGAGCTGAACGCCGTTGTTCATGATTCTAGAAAAAGGGCCTCTGAGAAAATTGAAAAAGGAGAACGATCGGTATGGAATCCAAAACGCAAATGGAATCAAACGAAGAACACTGAAAACCCAGAAAAAAATTAAGATCTTTATGAGTATACAAATATCAGGCAAGAAGAATGAAATGTGCAAAAAAGTATACACTAATCTTGAACAGGATGGTTATTATAATCATTAATGACTCGATTCAAATTGCTCATCAATTTCAAATAATATCCTAGTGGCATTTTGTCGAAGCACCATTCGTTTGGATCGTTGACAAAAATGTAGAGATCTCGACCGTCCATATCTAGGGGTACGAGGTAGTCGACGACTTCGGGAAGGAACTGACGGGACCATTCCATGACGTCGTATGCCTGGAAACGAAAATTGGGTACTGTGATTGTTAATCTGTTCATATCGGTTAGGCTGCAAATGGGTAGCTCAGCCAGAAGCTTACTATTAGAACGGTCTGGCTGGCGGTCAAAATGGGTCAAAAAAGGGCCAAAAGTAGGCCAAAAGTAGAACAAAACCGATCATTAACAAGCTAAAAACGGACTATGCCGAACCCGGCTCAAAAAATTTCAGATAGAACCATAGTATTCGTCGTGTTCTAATCTTTGAAAATTCCTAGCAGCTCTGGAACCTGAGCTTATTTCCTATTGAATGGATGATTTGGTCAACCGTAACCTGCCCAGGGCCCGGGCGGATACTCGGATCCCAAAATTTGAAATTGTTCCGTTATGCACACCTCTCCTTTAATGTCAGCCCAGATTTGGACAAGTTCAATTGAAATTTTTCTACTGCTTCACTAATCAATAAATTTAGACTATCTCCAAAGATTCTTACATCGTGTTGAAAATTTCAAAAACTCACATCCCAGTAGATCCATACATTAGTCTTGTTCGGCGGTAGATAAAGTTGGTTGCTTTCCGGCTGAAATTTGAAAAATTCGATTTGGACCAAAATTTTTAGTAGGAAATGCTGAGCCTTTGAACAGCTATTCCCTAGTTCTGGACTCCACAGCCACAAAAAACCCACAATTCTTCGCGCGGTTCCTTGAAAATGGACCATCTCCGCCACCTCATCGTCATCATCATCATCGGCCTGATCCTCCTCCTCTTCATCATCATCATCCTCTTCCTCACCATCTTCCATCAAAATATTCCTCACCGCATCCGCATCTTGCTCACCAGCTGGAAGTGCTATTCCACCAACATCATTCCCTAGTATCCGTGCCAACTCATGTCGCTGTTCTTGCAAAGCTTGGTCCAGAAGATAATCTGCATCTGGGGCTTCAACAACAGGAAATGTTCTCTCTATTCTTCTTTCGAAATGGCGAAGATTTTGGAAGAAATGTTGTTCCATTTCATCGATGTCTGGATGCGGTCGCCGTCGATTCGGGGGTGGTTCTTGCTCCTCGACGGCTTCTTCCTGCTGATCTTCCTGGTGATCTTCCTGCTGAACTGGCTCTTCATCGTCAACCACCAGGACCCAATTTTCCTCTCGATTCCAACCAAGTCTATATCTTTCAATCCGGCGTCTTCTCTGCTCATCCGCTGGCAGGTTTCTCTCACGTCTTCGAGCATTCAACTCGTTTTTAGTGGCATTAATTTGACGCTCCACCAGAACCAATAACTCCTCATCCGTCTGATCCGCACTCATTTGCAACACGCAATGCTCCTTCTGTGTTATCGTCCTCGTCATCTCTTCATAATACTGACCGAACGGCTCGTGAATTTGAGCATGACGACCGACGAGTTTTTCCCCACAAAATCTCGCATATGCTCCAGCACATCGAATTCTGAGTTTAGCAAAATCCAGATTCTCTTCCAATACAACTTGCCTGGCTTGTGGTCGACGTCTCAAAGAAGTTCGTACTGGCTCCAGATGCTTTATAAAAAACCTCATTTCTTCCTCGTATGATTCATTAAAGATTCTTTCGTGGGCTAGCATCACTTGAATTTGTGCCCGATCTCTTCGATTGTTCCTTTCTACTTCCTGTTCTGCTTCTGCTTGCTCTTCTTGGCGCTGTTGATGAATATGATGCTGAACTGCATTCAATTCTTGAATATACCGATCCATACGACGTCTTCTTCTTTCCTCTGCCGCCAAGTCGTTTTCCTCTTCTCGATTTCCTAGTTCATTTCTAATATGGGCAATCAGACCATCCACAATTTCAAACCTCTGCATGTCCGGTGCCCGCTCCGCGTGTCTTATCCCTTCCATGTGGATATCATTCATACATACCATCACTTGATAATATTGATGTTGCATTCCTTCCTCTCCATCTAATACTCGTCGAACACTCTCATG
>NC_013487.2:3485685-3491767 GCF_000004555.2 Caenorhabditis briggsae | reverse complement strand
TTTTTGAGCTGATATTCACCCAGTGAATTTTCTAGGTCATTTTACCATGATGGCCGAGAAAACTCAACTTGCAAAAGTTAGGCCATCACGTAAAAACGACCTAGAAAGTACACCAGGGTTATGTTAGGTCATTTTGCCATGGTGGCCTAACTTTTGCATGTTGGGTTTTTCTAGGCCACCACGTTAAAATGGCTTAGAAAGCCGTCCAGGTGAAAATTTAGCGATTTCTAGGCCGTTCACTATGATGGCCTAGATAACTCAGCTTGCAAGTTAGGCCATCTTCCATTTGACCAGTTCTTGAATCCCCTCTGATTGCTCATCTTAATTTCCTGATTTTCAGATCCGAAGAGGAAGAGATCAACAGTGTCAGCACGACAGTGCTGAATCCAGCACTCCGCCGTCAGAATCGCCGTCAGCAGAGTCCAGAGGGAGATTCCTAAATTTGACATCTTCAGAATCCTCCCCCCACGTCTTCTGATCTTCTGATTTCCCCCACCCATTCTAGCTTTCTCCAATCTGATCTGTTCCATTTTTTTCCAGCCATTTTTAGACCTTTTCCTAAAATTGGCTCATTTTTTGTTATACAATTTTTTGCGCCTCACAATTTTTAACCTGCCTCCCCGTTGAATTTTTTTCATTTTATTGTTAGTTTCATTGTTTTTAGAAATTCTTTTTGACCACGAATTGGAAACGATTTTTTGCATGGCCGTTCTAGAACTGTGACGTTTTGGAACTCCGATAAAAAACGTTCCAATTTGAAAAATACTATATACAATGTGTGTTGTTGTGTGTTGACTTTCTTCTTCTTTCAAATCATACAAATAAATCTGTTAAATGTTTTTTTTTTGAAAAATTAGGGACCTTGAAATTTCCAAACTCAAAAGAATCTCAAATTCTGAATCACAAAAGTTTCAGAAATTAAAAAAAAATTGAAACATTAAAAATCAAAATTTCAGCAAAGTGGAATTTCTGAAGTAATTTTTGAAAAATCCTGAAATTTTTCCAGAAATTTTTGGAAATTTGAATCAAATTTTCAACACAAATTGAGATGTTGTGAAAATAAAAAAACCTGAAATTCAAAAAAAAAGTCAAAAATTTCAGAAAAAAAAAGAAATTTCTAATTTATAAAAAAACAATTTGAGATGATTCTGTCCGCCAGTTTCTGATCCGTCCTTTCCAGTTTTGGCTTCTTCGGCTTCTTGTTTAAAAACGGCAAGGACATGTAGGAGGATGAGCAAGGTTGTTGTCATGATTAATGGTTCAGTGAGGACCAGATAACTTCTTTTATAGGGGTTTTGAGCCGAAGCCAACTCATCCAACTATTATGACATGCTTGAGGTCACCAAAAAAAGAAAAAAAAACAAAAAAATTTCAAAAAAAAATTTTGAAAAATCTTCGATGAACCCATGAGCATATTTGTGAATTTCTTGAATTGAAAAATCTTCGATGAACCCAGGAGCATATTTGTGAATTTCTTCAAAAATTAAATGTCTGTTTTTATTCTGGAAAATGCCTATTCATAACGAGAAACTCCCGAAAAAAATGTTTAAATTGCGTGAATTTTATTCCAGAGCCAGTTATGGCAGCTTAAAATAAAACAAAAAAAGTTTTGCAAAATTTTTGGGATCGGGAGAATCGAACCTACAACCTTCCTCCTCTGAACTTGCCATTTTACCACTTTACCACACTGCTAATTGAAATCTATTGTTTTAAAAGAAACACACTATTCCGTAAAAAAAATTTCACGAGAAATTGCTTAATCATAGGGAAACTTTTCTAGGTCATAACTCAGCTCACGTGAGCATTTTGCTGATTTTTTTTAACAGATTTGGAATCCTCATAAGCTCTTCTATCTGTTCCCAAAATTTCAAAAAAAAGTTAAACCTGCTCCCTCGAGTAACTCCCTTGTAAAAATTTTTTCAATTAAAAAACTCGAGTCAAAATTAAGAAAAAAACTGAAAATTCTGGAAAAAATTTCAGAAAAATCGAGGTTTTACCAAAATTTAAATTTTTCTGAAAATCGAAATTTCTCTGAAAATTTAAAAAAAACCAACCTTTCAGGAAAATTCAAAAAATTTCAAGAAAAAAACTCAAAAACCAACAATTTCCCATCTCAAATTCTTTATTACCAAAAAGCTTCAAAAACCCGAAAATCCAGATTTTTCACCTTAAAAAATACAAAATCTTATTTTAGTTCTAAACCGAATACGAGTTCCCATTAATAACCAAAGTGGAGACATTTGGCTTCTTCGTCAATGGTCCATTCAAAATTCCCGACAAATTAAAAGTCTGGCGTCCGAGATTGAATTGAGCCGAAAATTTGGTACGGTCCATTTTTTGGTCCGAAGTTTTGAGTTTGGTACTCGATTGAAGCTGTTTTGGGACAATTGGAAATTCTTCGGTTTCCGCTTTTTTGACGAGAGTCTTTGACACGGTTTTCATCGATTTTTGCTTCTTCTCGAGAGGTTGGAGGAGCATCTGGAAATAGACATTTTTTCCGAAAAATTTGAAATTTTCAGGTTTTAAAAAACAATGTATTTTTTCATAAAATTTTACTGTTTCGAAGCATTTTTATACTGAAATCTTTTCTTTGAAAACCAATCTTTCGACAATGAACATTTCGAAATTTCAAACTTCTGGTAAATAACCAAAAATGAGAAATTCGATTTTTTGGAAACCAGTCGATTTCCGCCGCCTGTCGGCGGCTACAATCTCCTGGCTTCACTAAAAATGTTTGAATCTCCGAATCGGAGAGAATCAGAAGACGAAGTTTTAGTTGATTGTGTCGTCAACTTTCATAAACTGGAGTGACAGTCTGCTTATGCGCCTTCGGGGTTAAACCTTCTGTCTCCCGCTTACAACACCCTTAACCGATTGTGTTTGGGCTTGGACAGATAAATCAGAAATGTAGATCGGAAATGTGTCTTAGTTGATACACGAACTGTTCAAAATTTCCAAATTTTTAGAACTAATAATTTATCTGAATTTCCGAATATCTTGAAATTCGACAACTTATAATTTTTTCAGAAGTTTCGAAATTCAGGAGTCCTGAATTTTCGGAACTGCGATTCTAGAACTCAAAGATTTTTCTATTAAAATACTTCATTTCAAAACTCATAATTTCTGAAATTTCGTATTTTCGAGTTTCCGTATTTCCGACTTTCTGAGATTCTACTTCACAAATTCCCAAAATTGAAAATTTTAACACGAATCAGATTTTCAGAATTTTCTCTAAAACACATTCCTGAATTTTTGATTCACAAAGTTTATGAATTTCCGAATTTTCTAAATTCCGAACTTGGGCTTTCTGATATTCTGAACTTCTGAGTTTCTGGTTTTTCTGGTTTTGTGCTTTCGAGATTTTGGATTTTCAAAATTTCGAGTGTTCTAACTTTCAAATTTTTCAAATTTTTCAAAATATTCCGAATATCTAAATTTTTATACTTCTGGATTTCCGAAACATTGGACATTTGAATTCTCTGATTTTCAAACTTCAAAATTTCCGAAGTTTCAAATCTCGGTATTTTCGAGTTCCCGTTTTTCCAATTTTCCGAATTTCTGAATTAGAATTTTAGAATTTCAGAGCGAAACCAAAATGTTTGAAGCATAGGAATGGTTAGAAATTTCGCATTTTCGAAAAAAAAATAATAAAATTTCGTGAATCAGAATCTCCGAAATTCAGGGAACACATAAGGGTCCCTTATGTGTTTTTTGAAAATTTCGAAACTAGTGAAATGACGTGCCCGTCGGGCATCCGAAATTCTGGAAAAAGCCCGGCCCGGCCCGGCCCGTTACAAGTATGGAATTTTATATTCTCATGAAAATGCTAACAAAGTCGGCTTTCTACCAATACATTGATTTTCATTTTTAAAAATGGTCAAAAATAAACTTTCTGAAACATTAACATTTTTTTTCAAAATTTCT
This sequence comes from Caenorhabditis briggsae, assembly GCF_000004555.2. Lineage (NCBI taxonomy): Eukaryota > Metazoa > Nematoda > Chromadorea > Rhabditida > Rhabditidae > Caenorhabditis > Caenorhabditis briggsae. Next base: position 3,487,843 of record NC_013487.2, on the reverse strand, counting down.
TTGTGAAAGTTAGAATTTTTCAGGAAATTCAGATTTGAAAAGTTTTTTAATTTTAGAAAAAACATTTTTTTTTGGAAATCTTTCGTCGATCGAATTAACATTTTTTCCAAATGTTCAAGATCAAAGCCCCATGAAACAGAAAATGTTTACAAATTTTTTTAAACCTAACGAAACTCAAGAGTTACTTTCCAAATTCCAAAAAAAGCAACTCACTCTAACCGGTGGACAAGAAGTGGAAACAAATTCCATGGGTTTGAAAAGCAACGAACATTCCCCAGTTGTCGTTGTCGTCCCATCAGCTGTTGCGACGACAGATGACTCGATGGCAGAGGAGACAGGAGACATCTGAATATTTGGAAATTCAAATGGACTCTGTTTTTTTTTTGAAAAAGTTACCTCCATTTTCGGCTGATTTCCAGCTGAATAAGTAGCAGATGGGAACAGAGAATCCGGTTTGGGTTTCTTGTTTCCGCGGCATTTCCTGAATTTCAAATTTTGAAAATTCCATGAAATCTCTAATAGAGTTGCACCTCGTCCCTAAACTTTGAACTAATTTTCCTCGGTTCCAGTAAAAGGTATCAAAAAGTGGTGGTTAACTAACAAAATATAGAAAATTTTATGGTTAACATTTTATCAGTTGGCCATTTTTTGATATCTTTTACAGGAACTGAGAATAATTGGCTCAAAGTTAAAGGTCAAATTTCAAAAATTTTTGAAAAAAAAAGAAGGACTTACAAGTAACGAATATCGTCCAATGGCTCAATGGCCAACTTTTGAACGTGTTTACGATAGAGAGATTGAGTGGATTTCGACGATTTCGCAGTGGTTTGGGCAGAGCTTTCTTGGACAACCTTCAAATTTTTTTTAGAATTTCGCCCGATTCTTCGTTTCTGTCAGAAATTAGAAGTTTGGTGAAAAAAAAACTATTTTAGGGTTTTCAAATATGTTTTTCGGATAGAACACATTCTGAAAAACCAAAAAGCCAATGAAAATTTTTTGAAAAAATTAATTTTTGAATTTTTTCGAATTTCAAAATGTGTTCTATCAGAAAAGGCAAATTGAAAACCGGAAGAAGCAAAAAGTTGCAGTTTTGCGAAATTTCTCCAAAAACTGAAACATTGATTTTTTCGATACAAAATTTTTGGAAAACCAATGATGTCACATTAACACGTTTTCTAGGCCATGTATATAATATGGCCTAATTTTTGCGAGGAGAGTTTTTTCTTTCTAGGCCACCTAGTTTTATGGCTTAGAAATGACCAGATATTCCTTCGATGTATTTTCTAGGTCATTCAACATGATGACCTAACTTTTGCAAGTTGAGTTTTCAAGGTCATCATGATGAACGGCCTAGAAAACCACTAATTGAATATTAGATAATTTCTAGGCCATAAAAGCTGGTGGCCTAGAGAATCAAACTTGCAAAAATTAAGCCACCATTGTAAATGGCCTAGAAAACACACCAGGTGCATGTTGGACCATTTTTAAGCCATAAAAATTTGGTGACCTAAAAAAATCATGATAAGTTACTCTAATTTCAGTAGCGACCTTTCGAAAAACTCTCGAATTGCAAAAGGAATTTGACCTCAAAATTGTTGAAAGAGTAGTTTTTGAACTTTCAAAAAAAATGTTGAGAGACTTAAAGGAGACGAGACAGCAAAATTTTTTTTTCGTGTGTAATTTTTAAAAATATAACAGAAAAATCGAAACTGAAAATCTAAATTTTACTAACCAAGCTCTCCCACAGAACATTTCCGAACTGCAAATTAATTTTTGATCTACAGAAAAAAAGTTTGGCGCGATCACAATTGCAGGTCTAAAACCATAATTTCAGAATTCTTTTATCTGATTTTGTGGAGTTCCAAGATGATTCAAATGATTCTTAAAAAATTAATTAGTGTTTATAGATTCATGTATGGTCCTTTTCCGGAAGAAAAAATGTCAAAAATGGTCATTTTTGAAAGTTTTTTACAGAAAAAATCTATCTCCTCTTTCAGTTTTTGACATTTCTAGGAGTTCTATAGCTCAAAAAAAACCGCAATTATTTTCTCTACATTTTCTATGGATGAATTTTTAATTTGTCTGATAAAACTTTTTTTATAATCAAAAAACAACGCAGACATGCGATTTTGTGCAATTTCATGAGGTTTTTGAATTA
>NC_013487.2:3477300-3485547 GCF_000004555.2 Caenorhabditis briggsae | reverse complement strand
AATGTAGAGAAAATAATTGCGGTTTTTTTGAGCTATAGAACTCCTAGAAATGTCAAAAACTGAAAGAGGAGATAGATTTTTTCTGTAAAAAACTTTCAAAAATGACCATTTTTGACATTTTTTCTTCCGGAAAACGACCATACATGAATCTATAACCACTAATTAATTTTTTAAGAATTATTTGAATTATCTTGGAACTCCACAAAAATCAGATAAAAAAAATCTGAAATTATGGTTTTAGACCTGCAATTGTGATCGCGCCAAACTTTTTTGCTGTAGATCAAAAATTAATTTGCAGTTCGGAATTGTTCTGTGGGAGAGCGTGCTAACATAAATATATTTAAACATAAATTTTTAAAAATAATTGTTTACAAATTTTCGGAATCTTCAAAAATCTTCAAAAAAAGGAAAATTGATGATTTTACAGAATTTTGTTGGAAAAATCCAAATTTTTGAGAAGACGAACATTTATTTTCTTACAGATTGAGTTATAATAAAATTTCAGGAATCATAAATCTATTGAAACATTATTTTTTGTTTAAAAAATTCTAATTTTTTTCTCGAATTGTAAGTTTTTTCATCTTTTGCTTAAACTGATTGAAACCCAAATTAAACCAAACCTTATCTTTCTGCATTGCCTTATATTCGTTGGCTTTTTCACATGGAATGTAGATGGCATTTGGGAAGCTGAAAAAGTACAGTAATCCAGAATAAAATTTAAAAATTGAAACTCACAGATCCGGAGTGGAAGCCAGATTTTCAGTGGTGGTGCTTCTGAAAAATGATATTTTTTGACATTTTTGAAAATTTAAAATTTCAAAAAAAAAATTTAAAAAACTAAATTTCGGTTTTTTTTGTGATCTTAAAAAATTTATCTGAAAAATTTCCAAAATCCGGACTCACCCATCATAATAATTGTCCGAAGGATAACTTCCGGAGACCACCGACGGTGTACATGGCTTGTTCATCGCTGCCGGTGGGAAGTAGCTAGAATTAAAAAAAAGAGAAATGGATTACTGTAGGTAGTCAACATACAACTTGCGAGTTTTAGCAGAATCGGAAGGCGTACGAATCGTGGCTTTTGGCACCTTATTGGAACGAATCGAGTTGACAGAGATGGTCTTGCGGGTCTCGTACGACGTGCATGAGAGTTCTGGAAACTTGAGAAAATAAAAAATTATTTTTTCAATCTTAAAATTCTGAAAATCCTAATAAACCTTAATTTATTATACGGACCTTTTTGAATACGTTTCTGAATTCTTCTGAAGTTTTCAAGTTTTGATTTTTTTTTCAAAGTTTTTAAAAGTTTAAAAATCTGATAAAACAAAAAATTTGCAGCCTTTCTGTCCAAATTTCATCTTTCTAGCGTTTCTGGGAGCCGAGATAAAGCGCTCTGAAGTTTAGAATGTTAGAGACGCAGACAACGAGACGCTCTCGCTGTCTGCGTCTCTCCTAAACGTTAAACGATTATATTTTGAGTTGTTAGAACTCTAGGAAAGTGGTTTTTTGGGACAGAAAAATAGTTTTTCCTGTCTACAGTAAGGGTAATCGTATCTACACACCAGGGGGCACTTTTCACATTTTTAAAGGAAACTGTTTCACACAGTTTTTCCCGTGACATTTTAAAATAAGAGCCCATAAAAATGAGACACGTGGATCCACAGTATTCGCATGATGCGAATTAGAGTGAATTCAAATTTATTCCCCTAAATAGATAGAGAGATAGTACCTCAAAAGTCGAATCAGTATTAGCGTAAAACCTATATTAGAAGTGCCCCTTTGACTACCTCCTTTGATTTTCAGCCGTTTTTTCCGTTGTTTTGATTGAATAATCTTCTGATTTTAAAAATACTGGCACCTCAGAGATGAATGCCGTTACTCTAATACAGATTTTTTTCTCGTTCGAACAATTTTCGCAATCAAGCTTGGAATTTCGATTTAAAGGTGGGGGGGACATGAAAAAATAATGTTCTCGAAATTCCATTTGAATATGCCCCTCGAGGAGTTGAACTTGTGAGGGCGATGATTGAGGGTGCGGCGCCGCTAACGACTGAGCCACGCGGGCAAAGAGAAAGCGCACGCCCGATTGCATACATAAAGGCGAGGACGACAGCTGTACGCAGAGTGACATTAAGCGTTGTACACCGTCACGGCAGAATGCATACTTTAGGTACAAAAAAAAACTACGAAAAATCTCCTGTCCCCCCACCTTTAAAAAATTCTAGAAATTCTAGCGACCAAAATGTTACCAAGATCATAATGTTATCAGAACATCCAACTAAACTCAAAGAAATCAATTTCGTTTGATACAATGGCGGATTCAAAGACGAGGCCTCGTAAACCGACACGAACGGCGTCCGCGAAATTTTCAGGTGCCAGGTTTTTAAAATTTGACAATATTGGTGTTTTTGCTAATTTTTATGTAGAAATTGTAACGGATTTTTAGTAGAAAAAACGATATTTTCACTGAAAAAGGATGTCCTCCAATAGAATATCTGTTCTCGAGGACTCACGAAAAATACAAGTCCTCCCTCTAATTAAAGGGTACCTCTAATTCCTAGGGACCCCAAGAATAATAGAAAGACCGGCCCTTCTAATACAGGTTTTACGGTCACCTATTATTAGGCTATAACAATCGAAAATATTTTCATTTCTAGGGCCTAACTCAAAATTCTGTTCAAGCCGTTGATAGAATTAGGATCTTTTGATTATGTTAAAAAAAGAGTTTGGCTGTTTTCATCAAGTTTGACCATAGATATGCCCTATTACATGTCAAAATTTTGATTTTTTCAAAGTTGCAATTTTAAGACATATTACGGCATTCGAATAATTGACTTTTTATGTTGCAGAATAATATTTTAAACATTTAAACCAACTATATGCATGTAAAAATCACAAAAAGAAGTATGGCCGTAGTCATACCGACCTTCGAGGACAACGAATTCAAAGCAGCCAAGTGCCAAAAATCTACATTTTTTGGCATAACTTGTGTGAGCATGATTTCCCCCGGGATATTGATATGTTTCTATAGTAAATCAAACGTGCTGAGTTCAATGGTCATAATAAGAAAAAAGTTAACTTGGGATTTTTGAGATATTGAAAAATTTTTTCGGTTTTTTCAAAAAATCAATAATCCAATCAATGAAAAAAAAATCAAAAATTTTTTTTCCCAAAGATCAATAAATTGTCAAGTTATGATTTTTTGAAAATCTAGCCATTTTTTGGTTTTGGGCCATAACTCTCAAAAAAAATTTTTATCAACTATTCCTTTTGGATTCTAAAATAACTTTTTACGCTCTTTCCAACCATCTAGGTCTCAATTTTTTTCAAGGGTAACACTTGGGAGTCATTCCATGTTAGCCTTCAAAAAAACGTTTACCGCACACACACACACACTCTTAAAAATCAGGCTTAGAAAAAAAATACCGTAAAACCTGTATTAGAAGGGCCTCTTTAATAGAAGGGTCCCTCTAATAGAAGGGCCCTCCGAGAGGGGCTTGGAAAAATACAAGGGCCCCCTTTAATAGAAGGGCCTCCTGTAATAGAAATACCTTCTGTGAAAAAGGACCTCTTTTCAAAATGTGTTTTGAAATCCGAAAATTTCCGTACTTTTTCGGTGGAAAATATTCGGAAACTCCACAATTGAATAGAAATTTGTTGAAACTCTATTTTTCGATGAAAATCTTGCTAATCTAAGAATCTTGAAATCGGCAGATTTCATGAATTTTGAACGAAATTTCGTCGAATTTTTCGAAGCAAAAATTCGGAAAAACAACTGGCCGAAAAAATAGAAGGGCTCTCTCTAATTGAAGGTCCCCTGTAATAGAAGGGTCCTCTGGAAGTACCTTAGAACAATAGAAGAGCCGGCCTAATACAGGTTTTACGGTGATAAAAGTAGGCTCAGCCCTTAAAATGTAAGCTTAGAACCCTAAATTAATGGATACAAAAAAACAAATCCGTCTGAAAGTCAAATTAGTCCTTTAAAGTTACTTCAGCCATTAAAAAGTATGTTTAGAGCTTGAAAAGACATTTACAAAATGTGGAAAAAGTCCCTAGAAAATTCTGAATAGCTATGCGAAAAAGTTCCCTTTTCTGGCAATACTTGAAGTTTGTTTTCTGAGTTTTCGAATCCCAATTTATGAAAACATTTTTGAATTTTTACAGAACATATGTCTCTCAATCGATTCCGGAATATTTTTTACACATTTATGAAAGTTATGTTTTTCCAGTTTAGAATATTCGAAAAACTATCCCAATAATTTTTTTAATTTTTCAAATTAGTCCTTAAAAGTAGGAATAATTCCTTAGAAAATGCCTATGCAGAAAAACAATTTCCCCTTCATTTTTCTGAACAGTTGGTAATGTTTTTCCAGTTTCGGAAACTCCAAAAACTAGCCCAAGAATCATTTTAATTTAAAATAAAAAAATTCCTCTCTCAAATTCTCTGCTCACATCAACAAAATCACATCTTTAGCTCTTCTCCGTTCCAAACAACTCTTAAAGTCATTTAGATCTAAGTCTCCAGAATTCTACATTCATCTTTTCAAATGTTATGTTCTCCCGATTCTTGAATATTGTTCTGTAGTTTATTCCCCTCCGCCTTCTTCTCGCCTTGCTCTAAAACTAGAATCCCCCTTAAGATTTTTCTCTAAGTGTATTTTCCAGCGTTGTAATATCCAGTACAGCTCCTATTCTGATCGTCTCTCTATCCTCAATATGTTCTCCATTCGACATCGTAAGCTAAAAGCTCAACTAATTCTTCTCTATAAATTTTTAAATGGCTCCGCCTACTTTCCTAACCTAAATGCACATGTCAAATACTCCTCCTCCCCTCGTCGCCCTATGAACTTAATTATTGTTCAGCCCTACTCCTCTGACTATTTTTCTTCAATTGTTCCCCTGTGGAATGCCATCACTTCCCAAGTTACCCGATTTCTCCTACCTTCCGAGTTTGAATCCTTAATGTCTTCCAGTATTACCCGTTATTGATATATTTGCTCCCTATTTTTCTTTTTCTACCGGTTACATCTTTTCTGTGTCAAATATCTAAATTATCCCGTTTCCCCTCCCCTACTCAGATCGGCCTCGTGAGGGGCATTTTTTCTGAGTCTTTCATGTCCTGCCCTCTAATGTTTTATTACACCTGATCAATAAACAAAATTAATTAAAATCAGAAATTCGAAAAAAAAGAAAAATTTGAGTTTAAATTTTAAAAACGTGAGGTATATAATAACCATCGAAACTTCATCTAACGTGCTCCCGATTAGCCTAGTGGTTAACAGGGATGAATTTGAATCAACTGTCGTTGGTTCGAGTTCTCCCCAGAGCCTAGTGGTTTTGTCAGAGTACAGTAATCGGGGCAAATCGGGAACAAAACACGGGAAATGCCCCCTGGTGTGGCGATACGATTGCGTCTACAGTAATCCCTTTAACCTGTCGACTTGCTGACAACCGACGATGACGTCGACATCTCATCGTCCTTCTGAATCTTCATTTCTTTGAGAATATCGGCGGCTTGTTGAAGTGTCGCCTCGACTTGAGCGTCAATTCGTTTGTATGCATTGTCTGCTCCGAATACCATTTTTCTGGAATTTTCAGATTGTTTTAGATTTTCAGAATTTTCAGCAAACTCACAATGTATCGATGTTTCTTCTCGAAATACCCAAGAGAATGGACAGTGAGTTGGATTATTTGAAACTGAGGAACTTTTGGAGTTCGCGGTGGCGGTTGGATTTCTTTTTTGGGGGATCTGGTGAGCCAAAATTAGTTAACAGTTCACGTGGTTACTGTAGCTGCTTTTATTTTTACGTGTATTACTGTAAGCTTCATGTGTTACATTAATCCAATTAAAAGACCTAATTTATAAGACGAAATAAATTATTAGAAGACCTAATTTATAAGACGAAAATCACCTAATTTATAAGACGAAATACGATGGTTTAACGTCTAGGAGAGACGCAGACTCGCTGACAGTGTCTCGTTGTCTGCGTCTCTAACTTCCTAAATTTCAAAGCGTTGATCTCGGCTCCTAGAACAGCTATAAAGATGAAATCTAGACAGAATTATTGAAAATTTTCACTTCTATGTGGTTCCAACAAAATCTGCCAACTTTCTAATTTTCAAATGAAAAAAAAATTGTTACCTAGTTTTCTTGATCTCGAATGAGAAGTACTTCTTAACTTTCACCTAATTAATCTCACTATCTGTAAACGATATCAAGAAGTGATCAATTGATAAAATTATCATGATAACATGGTTAACATTTTGGTAGTTGCCTATTTTTTGATATCTCTTACAGGAGTCGAGATGAATGGACTCAAAGTTGACAGTAAATTTCTACTGCAGTTTTTACAGTATTCCGGGAAACATGTGGTTTTTTACAAAACTCAAAGAAAACTGTTTCTCTATGACGAAAAGTTTTTAAACCTGAAAAGTATGATAGCACTGGCGAAACAGCAATTTCAAAAATACCGAATTCAAACATTTGCGAAAATCACGAAACGCGATGATAACTGTTATCACAATGAAAAGAAGTGAATAGCATCCTGGTAGATTTCGAAAACTAAGTTCATAAAAATATCTGTTTCAACGAATCGAGTAATACTGACGTCATGAAAGCACTATGTTCAAATTGGTAAAGTAGTTTGTTTCTGTTAACGTTGAATTAATCTTGAAGGTTTTCAAATGTCTGAAATCGACCCACGGACATTGACACACTGGAAAAAACTGTTTCATTTTGTCGATTTATCAAGTTCGAAGATTTTTAAATCTGTACATAGTTCAACGATTTTGACACAAAACTTGTTATGCGCCAACAACAATGCTCCGCCCACAATTTTGCAATCCTGCAGCAAAAGGTGCTTCAACTACTACAACCGTACTTCAACTTTGAGATCAATTAACTCTGTTACTGAAAGAGATACCAAAAATCTGTAAACTGAAAAAATGTTTGTCATAATATTAACAACACTTTATTAGTTGACAAAATTTTGATATCACTTTCAGAAATTAAGATAATTGAGCTTGAAGGGCGGCCCTGTATTTTTCGGTTTTATGCCACATTTGCACAAAGAGCAGCTTTCAAATATGAAGATTTATGAAAAATTTCAAGAGAAGACAATAAGTGTAATAAGTTAAACAATTTGTCACATAGGAAGAAGATGAGGGAAGGGATTTGATTTTGAATGTATCTTTAAAAGTCGGAATTTTGAAAAATTAGAAACAAAAAGAGACATACGAAATGTTGAAAAGCATATACGCAGTTGGGAAGAATATTTTGCTGAAAATGAGATTTTATGTTGGCGGAAGAATTTTAACGAAATTTGAAATCCGAACTATTTTCACAGTTTCATTGAAACGGTAAAATTTAAAAATTTTCATAGGTTTCAATTTGAGAAGCTTTTCTTCCGAATTTTTTTCCACGAATATTTGATATTGTCTATTCAAAATAATCGCGCGGATGAACGAGTAAAAAAACGTGTAGAGAGTCTCAAAACCTGTAGAGGCACTGTAGAGACGCAGGCATTTACACTCGTTCACTCGCGCGATTATTTTGAATAAACAATATAAGAAGGAGCGATTTTCAAAATTTTCAATTTTCATCCCAAATCACTTCGATTTCCAAAATTTCTGTGAAGTTTCAGTAATTTCGCATTCTCTTTGCGGAGCGAAAAAAATGTTCAAATTTACATAAAAAACGATAAAGCCTTTTCGAGTAGTAATTCCTGTACTTGCAATAGAATTTTTTCGATACACAAATATATATTTATTCGGTGATAAAAAAGAACACTTGATGCACAGAAATTGAAGGCTTCGAATTCTGGGAATTTGGAAATTTTACGTGATTCACAGAAATTGAACGTTGCAATTTCTGGGATTTTTCACAGAACTCGAACGGTTCGAGTTCTGGGATTTTGGAAATTCACGTGATTCACAGAACTCGAAGCTTTCAATTTCTGGGATTCTGGAAAAGCATGGGGGGGGGGGGGGTAGGGATTCAAGAAGGGTCGTGATAAAGCAAAATGAATATTAGGAAACTATCGTTGGACTTGTTGTTTTCCATAAAACGGATCCTTCGAGCTTGAAGATAATTTTTCGAATGTGAGCTCTCTGTTGGCTGAAAAACTAGTTGAAAATTCTGAGTCGCATTGGAAGGGTTGAAGTAAAAATATAAATACAAAGCTTAAAACTTACCTTTGTCACATACAGTACTTTTAAATGAAATTGATCGAGATAGTGGAAAATTTT
>NC_013487.2:3461038-3477152 GCF_000004555.2 Caenorhabditis briggsae | reverse complement strand
GATAAAGCCTTTTCGAGTAGTAATTCCTGTACTTGCAATAGAATTTTTTGGATACGCGAAATATATATTTATTCGGTGATAAAAAAGAACACTTGATGCGCAGAAATTGAAGGCTTCGAATTCTGGGAATTTGGAAATTTTACGTGATTCACAGAAATTGAACGTTGCAATTTCTGGGATTTTTCACAGAACTAGAACGGTTCGAGTTCTGGGATTTTGGAAATTCACGTGATTCACAGAACTAGAAGCTTTCAATTTCTGGGATTCTGGAAAAGCATGGGGGGGGGGGGGGTAGGGATTCAAGAAGGGTCGTGATAAAGCAAAATGAATATTAGGAAACTATCGTTGGACTTGTTGTTTTCCATAAAACGGATCCTTCGAGCTTGAAGATAATTTTTCGATGTGAGCTCTCTGTTGGCTGAAAAACTAGTTGAAAATTCTGAGTCGCATTGGAAGGGTTGAAGTAAAAATATAAATACAAAGCTTAAAACTTACCTTTGTCACATACAGTACTTTTAAATGAAATTGATCGAGATAGTGGAAAATTTTTGTTCATAAACTATAAAAGATTCCACGCGATGTTTTGAAAATTTGAAAAAGTTTTGAAAAATTGGCAACACGGATTTTTATTGATTTTCCGTCGAAGAAAACTGAGTTTTCTTCGACGTTCAGTTTTTCAGTTTTCTTCGACGGTAAATCATTAAAAATCAGTGTTGCCAGTTTTTCAAAACATCAAGTGGAATCTTTTATAGCTTTTGAACAACATTTTTCCACCATCTCAACCATTTTCATCCTAAATTACTGTATGTGAAAATAGTAAGTTTCGAATAAAAATGTTTTTTTACTTCAACCCTTCCAATACGATTCAGAATTTTCAACTAGTTTTTCAGCCAACATAGAGCTCCCATGGAAAACAATTATCTTCAAGCTCGAAGGATCCGTTTTATGGAAAACAACAAGTCCAACGATAGTTTCCTAATATTCATTTTGCTTTATCACGACCCTTCTTGAATCCCTACCCCCATGCTTTTCCAGAATCCCAGAAATTGAAAGCTTCGAGTTCTGTGAATCACGTGAATTTCCAAAATCCCAGAACTCGAACCGTTCGAGTTCTGTGAAAAATCCCAGAAATTGCAACGTTCAATTTCTGTGAATCACGTAAAATTTCCAAATTCCCAGGATTCGAAACCTTCAATTTCTGTGAATCACGTAACTTTTTGCAAAATTGAAAATCAACAGAAATAATGTAATTAAAACCATATTTTTCATGATTGCGTTGAAATAAAGTATTTCTGGACAAAAACACATCGATTATGACATTTATCAGTAGTTTAATATTTTCTGTGACGAATTACAGAAATTTGGACCATTTTTGTTTATTCCTTCGAGAATTAAAAATTTTGAAAATCGCTACTTCTTATATCCTTGATTTTCATCGCGTTTTGTGAAAGTTTTCTTTTAAACAAATGTAGGAAATTTTACTGTTTTTCAATTTCGTTAAAATTTTGGCAATTAAGCAGCCATATTATCTGAAAAAGAGAACATGGACATTTTAGAAAACTACAATTTTTCAGAAATTTATAACTTTCCGGGTTTTCATGAAATTTCAATTTTTCAGGGTTTTCTAGATAACTTGCAATCATTGGAAAACTGCGAGTTCTCGACTTTACTTGATCCAAAAATAGTAATCCTTACCTATGGAAATTCACAGTTTCAGGCCGTAAATCCTTGAGAGCCCTCCATTTTTTCCTCAACCCACTTAAAGGTGGGGGGACAGGAGATTTTACGGGGGATTTTTGGGGCCAGAGTATGCATTCTACCGTGACGGTGTACAACGCTTAATGTCACTCTGCGTACAGCTGTCGTCCTCGCCTTTATGTATGCAATCGGGCGTGCGGTTTCTCTTTGCCCGCGTGGCTCAGTCGGTAGCGGCGCCGCACCCTCAATCATTGCCCCAACAAGTTCAACTCCTCGAGGGGCATATTTAAACGAAATATCGAGAACATTATTTTTTTCATGTCCCCCCAACTTTAAGCAATTTTTGCTTTTCTCTTCGTCTTGAAATATTCTGATACGGTTGTTCAAGTTCCATTGGTGCCTGAAAAATTATTTCAGTTTCGGAATACTCATTTCCATTTGGAATTCTCGAAAAGTTTGATGAGATTCATCTTTTGGAAAAAGCAATACACTGGCAAAATGCTTATTATAATATCAAAAATATTTCGCCAGTTTACTATTTTTTGATATCGTCACAGAAACCGAGAGGCATTGACTCAAAGTCGAAAGTTACGGAAAAATCCCAAATAACGGAAGACTGCAATTTTTTTAAAGGATTTTTAAAGTTTTCAGTCAACATCAGAAAGATATTATCAGTTAAACATTTCTTGATATCTCAAACAAGAAACGAGATAATTAGGTTCCAGCAGACAATTTTTTCGAGGAGTTTCACAGATTTCAGAAGAAAAAATTCAAGTATTATTCAAACGTGACGAAAAAAAATTATATAAGAAATCAAAAATTGCAATAAAAAGTTTTCCAAAAATTCAAATTCTCAACCAAAACAGCGACGTAAAAAAGCAATAACCCTTGATGTCCCATTGACCCATGGAAAAGTACTATAAAAGAAGAGGGAAGTGGAGGGAAGAATCAGTTCTACCTTTCTCTGGAATCCAGAGAGGGGAAGGGCTCCGGGACAAAGATCCCGGGGTCTGGTGCCTTGGTGCTGGAGCCCGGGGTCTGGAGCTCCTGATACTGGAGCCCCGGTCCTAGGTCCGCATGGAGATGGATCTTGATCGCTCCATGGATCTACGTTTCGCTGTAACATGGTGCATCGACCGGAACCACCAATGCTACATCTGGAGCCAGGAGCACATAATGAAGGTGGAACTGGATTAGGAGCAATAGAAAATGCTGGTGGAGGATCTAGAAAGAATGTGGTGTTTTGAAGAAATCTGCCATGAAATTCAAGATAATCTGTTCAAGTGTTGGAACTGAAATCAGACACTTCATGATGTGAGATGATCTACGGGAAACAGGATCATTCGGAGCGCTTCTGATGGTTCGGACTGAAAATAAGAAAGAATTGAATTGATGGATTTCACCATATTTTTTAGAACTTTGACTAAAATCATTCTTATAATAAATAAATGAAGTTGCATCTCTTTTCTCTAGGTTAAATCGCACCGAAGATGCACCAGTCAGCAGTTTGTAGCACCGGAGGCAAACTAGGTGGTTATAATAATAACAATTTTAACTATGCACAAGCCGGCAACAAATTATCAAAAAATTATTCGGTTACAGAATATTTAGAAAATCTAAAACAGTAAAATTTCCTATTGTTATGAATCCTTTTGTTACGAAATCCTATGCTTAAAAATAAAAAAAATCATGCTTATTAGTTTTGACAATTTTAAAGTTTGTCTCATAAAACAAAATCTCGAAACTACAGCAAATTATTTTTAATAGCCACTTTTTTGACCCCTTTATCTCACAATCAGTTTCTGTAAATAATATCCAAAAATGGTCAATGAACAAAATTTTTGTCATGATACATTTTATCAGTTGATGAAACTTGGATATCTCTTACAGAATTTGAGATAATTGAGCTTGGATTTTCAACCAAATTTGCACGAAGAAAACTTGAATATGAAGATTTATAAAAATTTTCAAAAAGAAAAATCATTAAGTGAAATAATTCAAACAATTTGTCACATAGAAAAAAGACGAAGGGAGGGATTTGATTGATTCGAAGGATGATATTTGAGAAATATATAAAATTTCAAGATTTTTTATGGTTGTTCCAGATTCACATCCTCATCGAAATACTCGGAAAGACTTGTCAGGTAGAAACTCCAGTATCTGCAAAAGTTTGCGATTTTTAATTTGAAAAATTTGAAAAAAAAAGAGACTTACGAAATGTTGAAAAGCATATACGCCGTTGGGAAGAATATTGCACTGAAAAATGAAATATGCATTAACAAATTCAAAATATGAGCAATATTTCCAGTTTCATTGAAATGGTAAAGTTTGAAAAAATTTAATAGGTTTCAATTTTTTACAACCTGATATCTGTTGGAAAATTATATTTTTCAAGTTTCATTCATTAAAAAAGTGATACTAACCTATAAAAATCCACAGTTTCAGGACGTAAATCCTTAAGAGCTCTCCATTTTTTCCTGAGCCCACTGAACCATTTTTGTTTTTCCCTTCGTTTTGAAATATTCTGATACGGCTGTTCAAGTTCCATTGGTGCCTGCAAATTATTACAGTTACAGTTACAGAGTAATCATTTCTGTATTGAATTCTTGAAAAAACATTATTTGATTGGGTTATAGTCAGTGAGTGAGCGAGCGAGAGAGAGAGAGAGGAAGAGAGAGAGAGAGAGAGAGAGAGAGAGAGAGAGAGAGAGAGAGAGAGAGAGAGAGAGAGAGAGAGAGAGAGAGAGAGAGAGAGAGAGAGAGAGAGAGAGAGAGAGAGAGAGAGAGAGAAATAAAGAGAACTCACATAATCTTCCACTGGAGGTACTCCACTATCATTCCTCAACGAATTGACTCGTTTGTCCACCCAAAACTGGAAGTTTTCTTTTCTTTTTTTAGACAGGTCCATTTTTCTCTTTACCTGTCTTAATTCTAAATGAGGGCTTGTCTGCATACTCTTCCACGAGAATCCCTCGTCATCTTCTTCTTGTCGTTTTCGTTTTTTGACCTGAAAATTTCGAACGGTAAAGAGAAGCTTCAGTGTACTAGCTTTAGTTTAACATCTCAAAAATTTAAGATCTATTTGAAACTGCAATTATTTGTCTGCTTCAGATTTTGATACGTATAATAGAAGGACTAGCCTACTTTGACCCGAGTTACCTCGGCTCCTGTGAAAGATGCCAAGAAGTTGTCTACGGACAAAGTATTGGTTATAATATCTCAAACAATTTTTCAGTTGACTACTTTTTGATATCATTCACAGAAAACGAGTTAAATTGGGTCAAAAAAAGGACCTTCTGTTACAGTTTCCACAGTTTCAAGACTATATTATCTAGCAGAAAAAAAATCACAGCGATCCAATAGTCATTTCCATAACTTATTTAAAAGTCGATTTTCAACTAGGCAGAACTTCGGAGAGACGCAGACAGCGAGAGTATCTCGTTCTCTGCGTCTCTAATCTCCCACACTTCAAATCGCTATATTTCGGTCCTTGGAAATGCTAGAAACGTGAAGCATGGAAGAATTATTGAAAATTTTTGGTCCATTGGTAATATTTTTTTTCAAAACATACTTTTGGAGGTAAACCCTCATTCCGGGACATGAATCCAACGACTGCCAACTCCAAAAGTGATAAGAAAATGAATAGCATTCCGGAGAGCATCCAAACATCGATGGCTTTCACATACGAGACACGTGGCAGGTTTCGAATGATGTTTCCAAATTGGAATGTCATCGCAAGAAGAGAGTTCACACCCAACATTGTTCGTGCTGGGATTGCTCTGGAAGATTGGATATGAGTACTGTAATTTGAGCTCAATCCTATCGGTCCTCAAAAGAGATTGGAAAGTGGCTAACTGATAAAATATTGATGATATTATGATGAAAGTTTTTTAAGTTGACATATTTTTGATATCTCTCACAGGAACCGAGATAATTGAGCTCAAATAGAACCTTGCACTGTCGAATGTCAAAGCTTTTGGAACCTAGAAATTTTTTGTTTCAAATGGGCCAAATAATTCGGAAGTTGAAATTTGTGTGTTTCATTTACCCAAAGGAGTCGTTACATGTGTCGTGGTTTGAGCTACGAGGTCGAGAATTTAGTTGAGCAACGGCATAAATAAGCGCGGCACGAGTTACGGTTACTGTACTTTCAGGATCGTAAAACGGTTGCACCCCCCTTCGAATACAGTAACCATAGTACGGTCTAGGTTGTTAGGCCGTACAAAAAGTTTAGCAAGTTGGAAGGCTAACTGAAACCCAATATAAAAAAAAGAAAGCTTCCCAAAATTTTCAAACCTTTTCAGTTTCAAATAGTTGCCTTATAAAAATGGTCAGTTATCAATTTCATTATTTTCCATGCGGTCTATGCTGCGATTATTTCACTATCTTCAAAACCCTGACGAGTTGTCTTTACATTATTTCTTGCACCTCTTTTTTTTATGTATCGGAAATAGGAATACAGATTTTGGAAACGTCTAGATGATGTATTCTTAGTTTTATCCTTGGAGTGACTTCAAATTCGTTTTTCTGTTTCATCACTATTAGATTGAGTCAGTAAAGTTAGGTGCATTACGGCCAACATAAAACCTGTTACAAGAAGGAAATATGAAAGTTATACATAACTTTTAGCATTATTTTATCGTATATTTTAAGACCAATAAACCAGAGTCTTAAGACAACTTACCTCGGTCCCAAATAGAACGAAATCCATGAAATGACAATTGTGACCATAGTTGGGATGTATCCCTGCAGAACATACCATCCATATCTTCTCTGGAACACAAACGCCACTGTCAATTCGTCCCACCAACCAGCTGGGTACATCTGAATTATTATGAATAAATTTTCTGTTTCCATCATCTGGTATATGTCTTTAGGGCACAAACAGGGGTGGATGCGGCTTTAGAGCGTTATTTGGGCGGCTTTTAACCGGAAGCTCCTAGATCTATGGCAGCTGCGCCGACCACCACCACCTTGGCGAATCTTAGGCGATGTTTGGGCGAATTTTAAAGGCGACGCGTGCCTCGCGTTGCGTGCAGTAGAATTTCTTTTCGAAATCAAACTTTATCCGTTTTTTCCTATTTTAGCGTAATTCATATCATTTTCCTTGTCGTTTCTGTTCTAAAAATAAAAAAACCTTTTAGGTCACGCCCGGAACGACAATGCTCACCGCTGTGCCGAGAGATTTCCGAGTTTTGTAACCGAGAATACTACGATATGACTCGTCACTATGGTCAATCAGAGCAATCTGATAGCGTGGTAAGTGGGGAGGAGCTTTTGGTTCAAAGATCCTCAGAATCCCTAGATTCCAAGATCCTTAGAACCTCAAACCCCTAGATCCTTCGAAACCTAAACTCCAAATTCCAGCATCGTTCTGATCAACGATCCAAACGAGAAGGACTCTCCTTCGGCTCATCAATCCAATACGTATGCAAACCGGACAGCCTAATCGGCGGCAACGGCAAGTACATCGTCCACATCGACCCGATCGTTCTCGCTCGTTGTGGACTCATCCGTTCAATTTGTTATGAGTTTCAGTACATGCCATCTGAGGGATCGGTGATGTTCGAAAAGCAGATAGATGGTCGATATGCGTTGAACAAGAACGTAAAGTTGGTTTTCCGGGCCAACTTCTCACCAGCGTGTCTTGTGTGATGATGTCCCGACTTTCATCTGACAGACCTTATTGGTAAGCGACAATATAATCAATACAATTAACTTCGTAGTTTTTTCAGAGCATCCAAGTGACAACTACTGCCTACCCTACCCACATCATTATTCAACGCAAATCTAACAGACAATCTTTTTTTGTTATTCTGTTTATTCTTTTTTTTCTTCTGTTAGCTATTGGTTTTTAAAAATAAATCAAGTTTATAAAATTGATTTGGAGAGAAATTTCAGATTTTTTAGAGCCTATAACCAGATTTCATGTGAGCTACGCGAATCTTGAGCGTAGGCGTGGCGTCTTTAGAGCTGTCACTGGGCGGCTTCTACAGAAAACTAAAGCGACATCCGCGTGTCACAGCCCAGAAGCCGCTTAAATTCAACTTAAAAGTTGCGGGCAACAGCCGAGAAACCACGCTCCAATAGAAACGCCATCCTATACTTGCACTTTGAGCTAAATTATCTCGGTTACTATAAAAGCTGTCAAAAATGTGTGAACTATAAAAATGTCGGTGCTATCACAAACATTTTATCAGTTGACAGATTTTTTTATATCTCTTATGAGAACATAGATACCGTAAAACCTCTAATAGAACGACACCCGGATCGTCCACTTTGAGCCTATATATCTCACTTCTTTTGAAAGATATCAAAAAGTGGTTAACTAGTAAAATGTTTATCAGGATATCAGCAACATTTTACTAGTCAGCCACTTTTTGATATCTTTCACAGAAAATGAGATATATCGGCTCAAAGTGAACGATCCGGGTGTCGTTCTATTAGAGGTTTTACGGTAATCGAGATTTCAAACAAACCTGTTCTACTGCAATGACACTGAAGTTGACTAGTTTGAAATCCGGCAGATCTATCCTTTTCAACAAAATCACTGGGTACGGTTGATTCCACGACATTCGAACTTCTCCAGTGTTGTAGTTGAATCTGAAAAAAGAATGCTGTTTTAGATTTACTGTATAATTCGCTATTCTGTTGTTGCAGTTAATACTTTACCTTTAATATTCGTCTTCACAACAGCTTTAAAAGTGCATAACTTCATTCAACGGCGTCCAAAATTAATGAAAACTGTTTAGTTTTAAAGGGAACTTTGATTTTCTTAGCTCCGCCGAATTAGGTATAATTTTTCAGATCTCATCGAGCTCTACATTGCTCTGTTTGGTTTTTGAAATTTCTATAACTCACGACTCAAAAGTGAGATAACATTTCTGCTTATCAAACGGAAATCTCTTCAACTTCATATCACAAGGACCAGTCAGTTTCATTCGATAGTTTGTCCAAAGGGTTCCATTCGAGAATACCATTAGGAAGACGTTTCTGGAAATTTCCTTGTTTTTTTTTGATTTCAAAATCTCTACTCCTTTATGCTAATACCTTACCGAAACGGTGACTCATGAATCGCTGCATTTTTCGAGTTGATAAAACAAGTGTTCGGAATCCAAAGCCTCTGCAAAACCTTATCGTCGAATGAGATATTCCTTTTACACGGATTCATATCCTCGTAGACAAGCGCCGGATCTTCCCAGAATTCGTTGATGTAGAGGTCTGGAAATAACTGTATGAAAAGTAACAAAAGTAATGCATTACCAATTTCAAAATCTTGTGTTAGTTCTGAAACAGATGTCACTTCCTGGACCCACATATCGACGCGGACGTGTGTGGGATGAGATGGGATGTAGTGCTGAAAATCAACTTTTCAACTGTTTTTAAATGGAAAAACTATTTTCCGTTTCAAAAGCTTCAAGAGTTTCCGCCTCTTTCAATATTATTGGCTTTCAGCCGGTTTTTTTTTCAATAAAACAAACTTCGAAACGAAAAAGCTTTGAAAACTCCCTGTTTCAACACCTCTATTTGAATTCCCTCCCACCCAAAAATAATTAATTTTTCACTCATGTTCACCGTACCTTATTATAGCTATCCTTGAGCAATGCATTGATAATTTCGGTGTCATTCGCACAATTATCCAGTGATTGGGCGATTCCTTTGGATGATTGAGATAGAAGTTCGGTGAGGAATGAGACCATCACCCAGCCGGGATGACTCATCTGAAAAATTGATGGTTGGTTAAAGGGACATGATTATCAGGAACTGTTTCAGTTATTCAATATTACAAGAACTTTTTTAGAATTGAATTCTGTAGATTACAAGGATTCGTACAAAATGTAGTAAATAGATTTTGCTTGATTTTTGAGAGCTTCGGCTGAAAATCTATTTGAAACCTGCGCCGAGAGAGAGCAAATTAAGAGACGGGAAGATGCAAACCCGCTCTATTGCTAGAAGTTCTTTCAAAATCGTTGACCTTTCAGCCTCTTCAAAGACAAACTAAACAAATGAAGTGATTTTTGCAAATATCGCCGGATTCTATTATTGAAATTTTTTCTGTGTTTATTATGGAAGAGATTTTAGAAAAGCCGTTCAGAGTCTGATGGTTAACATATTTAGATGTGTTTTAGCAGTCCGAATGTGTGTACAAAAACTGGAAAACCTCACATCTTCTGCTACGCGCTGCAATAGCATTTTTTAGGAAATCCGAAATTTTTGATTTTCAAGTGATGAAAATAGATGACTTTCGAAGTAACAGGATCTGCTAATTTTTGATTATTCAGTTCTTGACCATTATTGGTGAATCAAAAAATGATTAGGTTACAAAATATCTGGAAAGTTTGAAACAACGAAAAATGTTCAAGAAGCAAGATAAATTGGGTTGACGTTAGTGACCTTTCTAGTACAGGTATTACAATATGAATACCAGTTGATTCAATTGTTTTAAAAATTAATCTAGGAAAGCCAAAAAAGGTTAGACCGGAATTATCAAAAATTTATGTTTCACTAAGCACGTTCATAGGAGTCTGAATTTAGTTAAGCCAGTATTGCAACGATATTTTGAAATATATGATCGAGAAGTCGGCTGCTGACTTAGCGGGTACGATTTTGACACCATTAAATCCTATTTTTGGACCTTCAAAGAATGACAACAAATCTCTGTCCACATTCCAAAAAAAGGTGGTTGTTTTTCCCTTACCCATCGTGTCATGATGCGTCACACACCTCCTCCTTCTTCTGAGTATCCGTCGTCTGAAGGTTTCAGAATCTGATTCAGACGAACAAGAAAAAAAAAGACGTTGTTCAGAATATAAAAGAAGAACACAGTGTATGGTGAGGAAAATGAAGTAGAAGAAGACGTCGGAGGAGGAGGAGGAAGGTCAGAAGGCAAGAATTGAATTGAGTTACGGACGAGAGAGGGACCGCCCGACTTCATTGACTTCTATTCTTGATTTTGGTGACGAAGAGAGAGGAATTCAGAGAAGACGAAGAGGAGAGGATGTTATAGATTTGACGACGAATATAGAAAGTTTTGAGGTTCTGCACGGAGCTGGTGGGTGCAAAGTGGGGGTGGTGGTATAGAATCGGAATTTTCAAATTTGTAAATAGAGATACGCTGGGAGAAATTCGATTTACCTTGCAGTGACGAGAAAGTTAGTTTGTTATTTCTTATGACCCAGTTAAACAGTAAAATTATGGCAAGCAGGTCATATTGTTAGTGACAGGTGTGACTTTTTTCTAACAGTTTTATTACTGTAGGCTTCGGCCATCAATGCACATGGAAAACGATGGTCCTGTGAAATGTGCAAGTGCGAACTACTGTATTGTTTGAGCCTATTTTGATGATTGTTTGCCTCTACGTCCATTTCGAACACGAGTAATGACCAAATAGTGTCATTAAAAACTACAGTATCTCACAATCAAATGTTATCTTTTTCCGTATAAAATAATGAACTTTGAAGTCCTACAAAAGTACTTAGAAAATTTTCGATTTGTCTGAAAATTTCAGAGTATACTACACAAAATAGAACTTCAATTTTGTAGTTGACAACTTTTTTTGTACAGTTTCATCTAAATGAGATGAAAGGCTTAAAAATTGCGCAACTGGTTAATTGGATCCCTCATATAATGTTCTCGAAATTCCGTTTAAATATGCCCCTGGAGGAGTTGAACTTGTCGAGACAAGTATTGAAGGTGCGGCGCCGCTACCGACTGAGCCACGCGGGCAAAGAGGCAGCCGGCACCAAAATGCATACATAAAGGCGAGGATGACCGCTGTACGCAGAGTGACATTAAGCGTTGTACACCGCCACGGTAAAAGGCATACTCTGGCTACAAAAATCCTACGAAAAATCTCCTGTCCCCCTACCTTTAAAACTTCGCGAAACAGACAAATTTTTGACAAAGGCGAAAAAAGGTTCCAGAATTTGATCATGGCCAATTAAATATAAAATTTCTTAAAATTTATCAAAATGTCAAAAACTTAAAAAAAATGATAACGCGAAATATATAAATTTTGAAAAAATTGTCAGTTTCTGGATTGTAAAACCGCATCGGGAACTATTTTGTGGTCGGAGCTTTGCTGTATGCACATAACAACAGAAGACAGCTTACGATAAAGTTCTCATTCTTAAATTTCAAAACCCTCATAGAATTGGATTTCGGTGAATGGAACAGTTATCTATGAAATCAGTGAAACAGTTTTTTTTCGAATTCTCTCAAAAAAGTTGAAGAAGCTAGCTTTATTTTATTTTTTTTTCGTTTGAAATTTAGTACTGAAAACATTTCTAGACTTTCGATTTTCATGGAGAAAATTTTCCTGCAAGCCAAACAGTAGCTTGGACCACTACTCTTATCAACACTTTGAAACAGTGATAAAAAATAAAACAATGATCTTTTTCAGGAATTTAGAAAATTTTAAAGAGGGGCACAGAAGTTTTCTAAACAGCTTCATGAATAATATTTAACTTTTTTTTTTCGAAAAACACAGAAAAAGAGTGCAGTTTCAAATAACTATTTTATTGCGAGCAAAACTGTTGAAACCGATCAAACTGACGATAAGCTATAAATTCCAGTCGGAATATTATGTTTTTTCAATGTTTTCCTAAATTTATCACTCCTGGAAATCGCCAAGATTTGCAGTTTCTATAGAAAAATGGAGATTCCGAAATTCAGTCAATGTTATTTTTGGGTGGAATTTCAAAAAATAAATCAATTTCAAAAATGAAGAACTTCAAGTTAAAAAATCTGTTTCACACAAGTTTTCTATATTACAAAATTGGAAATTTCATTAATAAAATTCCCTGAAAATTTGTATATTTTTCAGGATATCGTCAAAAACGCCACGTCATCAGTTAACAAAACTGTAATTTCAATTCTGCTACAACTTAAACAGAAAAAAAAAAACATTGGTTTTAATTTCAAAAAGAAAATCATTTCGTATCATAAAGACCAGAGTAATTTATTTCTGGAAGTTCCTAGAACTCTTTTTTATATTTAGTGGTTACTTTGATTGAAATTTTCACAGAATAAAAATTTGAATTTCTAATAGTGATAAACTAAAGAAAAACCTACAAATATCGATAAATCAGTTAAAACGTTCTTCATTCTGCTCCAATTGAAACAGAGAAAAATTTAACGGAAATTCTAAAAACATTCTAAAAATATGTATAAAAATCTGGTTTTTCCGTTGATTTTTGTAACAATATTGCTTTTCTTTTTTCACTGTTTTCTGCTATAACTGAAAGAGAAAAAGTTTATGTTGTAACTTTTTCAACAAAAACTACAGTAATCCAAAAAAAATTCTGTGACGATGTCATCCCATGTGACTTCTTCTTCAAAATGAAATCGAAACAATGTCAACAGAAAAAAGGATCCTACAGGAAATTTCATTTTTCTTGCTCCATTTGTTTCCTGTTACAATATATCTACTCATGACCTCCCTACCCCTAACTCGAAGAAAAAAAGAAAAGATAAAGAAGAAAAAAGGGTCCATAGGGGAAGAAGAAGCTGAAAGTTTCCAGAAACTTCTATATCAAAACTGCCGCTTTTGGTGTAAAAAGGAGGCGCGGCTTTTTTTTCGTTCTCTTTTTTCTTGTTCCAGCCATTTTCATATTTTTCTCACCCGGGGGCATATTATGAGAAGAACAAGAAAGAGAACATGTTGCTTTTGGAAAGAAAAAAAAAACAATAAAAAGGGTTGGGCTGCTTTGTTTTTTTCTAGCCTCCTTTTCTGGTTGGTTAAACTATTAGGTTGGTAAGAAAGTTTCTTCCTTTTTTGGCAAAATTTTTGATCAGATTTTCCTAAAAGCAGAGGGGGCAAGATCAATGAAAGTAACGTCCATGAGCATTGTGAGTTGTCTGGTAACGCTCTGGTAATTTCTTGATGACATCGGACCTGAACGACGAGAGCTGCGATTGAAAATGTGGGTCAACTCCTTTTTTTGTGTCAACTTTTCAATTGAAGTATTTTCTATGAAGATGACGTTCAAGAGCCTTCCTCTAGTCACAGGTGGTCTCGCATTGTCGCGCTGGAAGCGGACTTTCGTTTTTTCCCCTCGTTTTGATTCGGCTGTCAAATTCAACTTCTCCAATTAGAAACTATACAATGCGGCAGTTATAGTGGTACCTTCATCTAAAAGTTCCCAGACTCCATCCCATTGAAAAACCACCAAATACATAGCATCCCCGTTTTCACGTAAAATTTAGGTTTCGAGACGTCCAGAGCTAGCTGTTCTTTGGCAATCAACTGACCTTTCCACACATTAATAGAGTAACTTACCCATTTATCATCTACGGTAATTAGATCCCCCACCTAACTGAACGTGCGAAGGAATGATAGGAGAAACATGCTCATGTCCACTTGGAATATCGTAGTCCTTCAAAGCCATATCGTAGTCCTTCAAAGCATGGGGTAAGAATCGATCCAGTTCTTGAAGTTGCCAAAATACTTCAATCTGTTCACAACACTTAGTTGGCTAACCGACAATGCCTTTGAGATTTTACAAGTTGTTTGAAGTGAATGCGACTTCATGACTTTTAGCAATTGATCGAGATCCAACTCACTGGGCCGTTGGCATCTTTTAACCGGTTCTCCCATATGCGAAATTTTTTGAACCAAAGGCAAACTGTAGGCGATGACCGAACACGTCCCTTATATAACTTCACCAATTGCTTGTGAATAACGGGTTTTTGAAGACCAAATAAAAATAAAAGTATAGGCATGTTGCTTATGTACATTGGGATATGGACCAAAAGAATCGTCATTTCTCCAACACGAAGTGAGATAAAAATTAGAAAATCAAGGATCTAATAGACACTGAACACAGCTCTCCAGCAAAAAAAAATCTGGCCTGGTACGCCACTTTGATAACTAGAAACCGAAGCTCAGAAAGAACCCTCCCAAAAAGGAAGAAACTTTTTTACCAACCTAATATATGGAAATGTGGATAATGTTAAGCTGAGAATTTTAATATTTCAAGTTTGAGTAGTATGGACCTATCGCGGTACCGAGGTGGTTATTTTGGTTTTGAAGAAGTGACAATGTTGATACAGAGAAATATTACCTTTCGAAAAAACTTAAAATTTTCCAGTTTCGCTTACAAGTCGTATTTCGATGAGTATTATTATTTCGATGAGTTCGATGAGTATTATTGAAATTGTTAAATCAAGTATTTCGAAAAGTTAAAACATGTTAATGTATGAATTCAGTTTCTCTGATTATGACCTAGTATTTAAATGTTAATTTGGTTCAAACTTAACATTTAAATACTAGGTCATAATCATAAGCTGCACATTTGAATGAAAAAAAAATGTTGATAGATGTTCTAGGAATTGTGAGAAATACTGAAATTCCGGAAACACTAGTAATTGCACTTTTTAAACTTTAAACACCGTAGAATCTCAGTATGGCTAAACAAAAATGGGATTAACAGAATTATGCAGATCAAAATAAAAAGAAAAGTGTTTGAAAATTGTTCTCAAGAATCAAGAAAAGTAACTGAAACAGAAAAGTATATTTCAAAAAAAGTTATTTGGAGAAAATGGGGACCATTGAAAAAAGTATACGGAACATTATTTCCTGAGCTAGTAGATTCTGATTTCCACAAAAAATTATTTTATGAATAAAACACAATAGTTTATGTAAAAAACTTTTAGGAAAAAAATACCTAGAAAAGTTTTCTTTTACTTTGGCTGGAACGCAAAAAAATTTTAAAAAAACACAGTGTTTCACATTTTCTAGATTTCATTTTAACAATATTGAAAATCCATTCTGATTATTTAGTGAATAGTCCAATTTCCAACATTTTCCTAGAAAAGGTATATAAATTCAGTCATTGTGAATAATTACGAAAACTACCTGAGCCAGAGAAGCGTATTTTTAAAAAATAATTTGGAGAAGGTAGGCCCAGCATATTTTCTCAATTTCAATATGACAACAAAGCGAGAATCCAAGAATGTAGATCAATATGATTGCTAATATAACTTCAAAACAATTTTCCCATCTTTTTGATTTACAGCTCGACTTTTTCATTACCATGTGAGTGCTATTCTACTAATTTTTGTATTAAAACAAAGGTTCATTGAAAAAGTCAATACGAACAATTGAAGGAAATTTATTCTAATAGTTTATAGTTTGTGTACTTTTATAAAAAAATTAATAAAACAGACTCACTGAGATAGTCAAATCAGTGAAATTTATTCTGGTCACTACTATTTTTTTCTGATTTTAACAAAAAATTATGTTTCAAGCGGAACATTAAGTTTACAATATTTACTCTAGTTTTACATTCAGACTCTAAATAAACTCCATTACACTTTTTTCGAGAAAAAAACAACTGAAAAAAAACTCACCTTGTTCCTAGAATCCTCTCCGGATGGCGTCGGTGTGTTTGACCTTTTGAATTCCTAAGAAGAAA
>NC_013487.2:3440109-3460938 GCF_000004555.2 Caenorhabditis briggsae | reverse complement strand
CTTCGGCGGCACATTTTTTTGAATTTTTTTCCTTTTCAACGGCGTTTTTTGGGAATTTCGGATTTTTTTCGAATTTTTTCGCAATAATATTCTGAAAATAGATAAATTTTAACACATTTTGATGCAATAAAAAAATTGACCGGAGTCCCCCTTTAAAAAATTCACCTTAAATCGACCCCGTAAATCGACACCGATTGCGGGTCTCGCCGCGCTTGGGGTACTGTTGCACCCGTTTCAACTATACAAAGTAGAGATTTCCTCTTCACTTTGAACGCAGCATGATTATTTCGATAAAAAATTTTCCGAATATTTTTCGGAAAATTTTCCGACGGAAAAAAATTTCCGAAAAAAAATTCGGAAAATCGGAAAAATCGAGAACTCGATTTTCCGATTCCGACCAAGCCTGTTTTGTACGAATTTAAAGTTTGCTATTTTCACTAAGAATGTCAAAAAACGATACTTTTTTTAAAAGATAATTTTTGTTTTGCTTATTACCAAACAAAAAAAAAACCAATCTAATTGATCCAGGACCCCTCGCGATTCAAAAAACATTTTTAATGAAAATTTTCAGCGCCTAGCTCTCCAGAAGCCTCAAATCCCAACAAACGTCCAGCCTACTCTTACAATGCTCTCATTGCAATGGCCATCCAGAATAGTCCATTTAAAGCACTCAGATTGTCTGAAATTTACGCCTATATCTCCAACAATTTCCCATATTATAAAATGGAAAATGGTGGATGGCAGAACTCTATTCGTCATAATTTGTCGCTTCGAGAGGAGTTCTACAAGGTTCAGACGACGGATGGAAAAGGTGAGCAATGGAGTCCAATTTTTTTCAAATGCACGTGTTTTCAGGAAGTTTCTGGGCAATGAACACTCAGTTAGGATCCGACGTGTACATTGGAAAAGATTGTGGAAGTCTCCGTCGAAAGAAAAATGGAAAACCTCGAAAATATTCGAAGCGGTCCAATACAGTTAGCAATCCGAATCCTATTCCCCAAATTCCAAGTTTCACTCCCTCTCCTCTTTTGGCCACTCCCTTCCCATTGTTCCTCTACATATCCCAAGCTTATGCTCAAAATCCGAATCTTCTTCCAATGATGCTCCAAAATTTCCAACACTTTAACTTCCAGAACATCCCAGCTCTTTCATTTCCATTCCCATTTTCGAATTCGAACGGAAATCCGAATTCCAGAAATTGAACTTCTTCCGTTATTGAAAATCATCGTTTTTACTGTTTTGGCTAGTTGATTTCTGTTAATAATTTTTTGTTTTTGCTACATATACGTTTGATGGAACAGTAAAAAAGTATTTAACTCCATGGGACAGATATCTGGACGTACCGTCCAACTAACAGGCGGAGACATTGTGATGGGTATTCAGAAATTCAAGAAAATACTGATTTTCGATTTTTATCATACCCAAAAATTTCTTTATTAATGTCCTTGGGTTTTCAGTTTTTAATCATTTTTATGATTTATTATAACCCAGATTCAGTAATTTAAACTTCATTTTTATCTAAAAAGTGACAAGTTTTTAACGAAAACGAAAATGCAATGTGCCGAACTTTGAAATGTCTCTGAACTTCTGTCATATTGTGGAAACTCTGTCCACAGCCTTTGTAGAAATCCGTTTGAACATGGTGAGCCAACTCGTTCCCTGCTTTCCCGTAGCATAATCATCAGACGCGGATCTATGTCGAAATCCTTTGTTTCACGACTTTCTTTCTTGGCGCACAGCCGATCTTCCCAGTAATCGAAATATCGGTTTTGAAATTCGAGGGATTCTACGCAGCACTGAAATGATGAACATGAAATGGGAGCGCAATTTAAGAAAAAGCTTACCCGCTTCATGACCATATCCCTTGATGACCATACCCGGTTTCACAAACTCAAAACCTCGAGCAAATTTTCTGCAATTTTTGAACAATTATGAAAAGAATTTACAAATTCGTACATTCTAAAATCTCAACTCTATGAACTTCGGCACTTGAAAATAGGAAAAAAAAGAACTCGCCTTTAAAATTCGAACTTTTACAAAAGTATAAAAATATTGAGAGTAAATAGGTATCAAAATAATTTCAGAAAAATAAGGGAACTTTCCAGAATCCATTCATTGATAGGATTTTCTGGAAAGTTCCCGAGAACACTTAGACGTCCATTCATTTAGGTCGTCGTGGAGAAAACTGAGCTAGGTGTGTGTACTAATGAGCTACTAGGGGACGAATCGATTTTTGCAGCTGCGTCTCTCACGTTCTTGTGCTCTCTCCGCTGTCCTCTGTGTCCGTCCTCTGTGTCCACCACCGTCATCCCTTAATATATACGCACACACATACACACACACACACACACACACACGGAAAGACTAAGTTGGTTATATACGAGCAGGCAATGGCAACGACCTCAAATTGCCCTCAACGGAGAGGTTGAGGGAAAATAGAGACAGTGGAAAAATCTTGAAATCCCTTGAAATCTCCAAATATCTCCAAAGAAAATCTCCAAAGAAATCTCCAAAAATCTCCAAATCTCCAAAATCTCCCTTGAAATCTCCAAATCATAATTTTGTTGTAATTTTGAAATTCTGGAGCTTCAGAAAACGGTGTATTGGCGTTAGAACAAGTATGAAACAACAGACGACAAAATACATTTATAAAATTTTTAAAAACTCACATTATTAGGGTACTCCTGATTCTTCAGATTTTTTTTCATTCAACCTTTAGATTGATTCCCGAAACCCATTTCCCCTAAATTCACTTTTTTTTGCGAAACATGAAAAACTAATTTTTTGAAACCCAACCCATTCAAAAATTCCAGGTGTTCAATCCCCCACATCCGTTTGAAACGGGACCACTCACATTTAGCATTATGATAATCAAATTGTGATAATTATTTTTTCCTCAGAATTCACCATAACAAATAGGCCAAACAAACCAAAGCCATCCAGAGCAAGGTGAGTTTTTTTCTTTTTTTTGTGGAGTATTCGGAGGCTGTTTATCAAACTAAAATAAAATTTAAATATCTAATGTTCTGCTTGTAATAGGAAATTTATATCGAAAATTCGTAAAAAAAATACTTATTATCATGAATTTCAATAAATTGACATCGAAAAAAAGTATGATTAGACTGAAAATAAAATTCAGAAATCAGTGTTCCGTTTTCAAATTGATCCCAAATTTTGAATCTGCGCTATCTTTTCATGTTGAAACTGTAAAAAAGGATTTTCCCATTTCCTCCAAAATCTATTTTGATAAACTTTGCTGATTCAATTAGTTTTCATAATTCTTGAGAGCAATTTTCAAATACTTTAGTACCATACTTGCAACGGCCCGGCCCGGCCCGTCTCGGCCCGGGTTTTCGGAAAAAAATATTTTCCTGTCTTTTCAAAAATTTTTTCGGGCTCAACAGAATATAAATTTTCTGTCAGGTAAAACAATTTTCAAGATAAAAGTGTCTATAAAAAATAACTATTTTCACAAAAAAATTGAAAAAATTTCTGAAATTTCAATTTTTTTCAAATTTGAAAAAAACAGGCCCGCTGGGATTTGCGAAAAAAAAGATTTAAAAAAAAGATTTGCGAATAGACAAATTTACTAATAGTAAAACTCGAAACCTGCTAGAAGGAAATGAAGAAAATATGAAACACACTTTTTTTGGAATCCCAAAAAAGGGGATTCCCGTTTCAGAATTTTGTGAAGTTTTTGTCTATCAATTAGGATCCGAAGTGTACATTGGGAAAGAGTGCGGAAGTTTCCGTCAAAAGAAAAATGAGAAACGAATGTATTCCAAGCGTTCCAATACAATGACGAATCCGAATCCACTTCCCCAGATTCCAAATTTCACCCCTTCTCCCCTTTTGCCCACTCTCTTCCCATGCCTATCCCAAGCTTATGCTCAGAATCGTATTCTCATTTCAATGATGCTCTTCTATTTCCATTCCCATTGAATATTGCCTCGAGTTTGAACGGAAATCAGAATTCCAAAAATTGAAAATTTCCCGTTGTTGAAAATTATCGTTTTTACTGTTTTGGCTAGTTGGTTTTTGTTAATGAATGTTTTATTTCTGCCCAATTGTCGGCGAAAACCGTGACAAATTTAACTCCTTAGAACAGACATCTGGACGTCGAAAGTTCAAACACAGAGAGTTCAAGCACCACTTTTCGTCGGATCTTTTAAAAGTCGATGAAAAATTACAGTTTCAGAAAACCAAAAATTGTTTATAGATAGTCTTCAAAATGGATTATTACATAGCATTCTGTTTCTAAAACTGCACGCTCTCCCACAAAACATTTCCGAACTGCAAATTAATTTTTGATCTACAGAAAAAAAGTTTGGCGCGATCACAATTGCAGGTCTAAAAACATAATTTCAGAATTTTTTATCTGATTTTGTGGAGTTCCAAGATGATTCAAATGATTTTTAAAAAATTAATTATTGGTTATAGATTCATGTATGGTCGTTTTCCGGAAGAAAAAATGTCAAAAATGGTCATTTTTTGAAAGTTTTTTACAGAAAAAATCTATCTCCTCTTTCAGTTTTTGACATTTTCAAAGAGTCTATAGCTCAAAAAAACCCCAATATTNTCTCTACATTTTCTATAAATGAATTTTTAAATTTGTCTGATAAAACTTTTTTATAATCAAAAAATTGCACAAAATCGCATGTCTGCGTTGTTTTTTGATTATAAAAAAAGTTTTATCAGACGTATTAAAAATTCGTCCATAGAAAATGTAGAGAAAATAATTGCGGTTTTTTTGAGCTATATAACTCCTAGAAATGTCAAAAACTGAAAGAGGAGATAGATTTTTCTGTAAAAAACTTTCAAAAATGACAATTTTTGTCATTTTTTCTACCGGAAAAGGACCATACATGAATCTATCTTGGAACTCCACAAAAATCAGATAAAAAAATCTGA
Organism: Caenorhabditis briggsae; assembly: GCF_000004555.2. Classification (NCBI taxonomy): domain Eukaryota; kingdom Metazoa; phylum Nematoda; class Chromadorea; order Rhabditida; family Rhabditidae; genus Caenorhabditis; species Caenorhabditis briggsae. Next base: position 3,456,027 of record NC_013487.2, on the reverse strand, counting down.
AACTATGTTTTTACACCTGCAATTGTGATCGCGCCAAACTTTTATTCTGTAGATCAAAAATTAATTTGCAGTTCGGAAATGTTCTGTGGGAGAGCGTGAATTGGAAAAATTCGGATAACAATGAAACAAAATCTTTGAAATTTCAATGCCAAACTATTTCGACCAAAAAATTTAATTTAAAGAATTCCAAACATTCAGATTAAAACGTTTTAATACCTAAATTGAAATAGTATCGTTTTCTAACAAAAATATATGAGCAATTGAGAAAAATCGCTATATTTTTTACAGTTTTTTGATTCTCACTTTATGTGAAAAACTTTTCTGATTGGATTACTGACAAATAGTGTGACCCAAAATTTTTAAAAATTCAAGTTCAATATGAACACATTTTGAAATATGCAATTAAACGCATTGAAATTCAACCAAAAGTGTCAAACTAATAACACAGAAACTGAGAAACACAAAGTATTGAACAATTCTACTATTTTCCCTCCATATCTTAATGATGCTTTCTCAAATGTACAAAAAATTGGAACCCAATTTATAATTTGTGCTTCATGATTCTCAAAACGTGTATCCACACATGGAGTATTTTTGGGAATTCCAATGTTTCACATAACCTACGCAAACTGTTTAAAACAGTTTCGTAAGTTGATATCAATATTTTGAACAAAAATAATTTTTCAGGGTTACGGTATGCCATCGCGCCGAGAAGGGGGCGTGGCCTATGGGTACCATGGTGAAAAGTCTTAAAGTAGCCCCTATACCCATCAAATAAAACATCAGACTCCTAGGACCATTTTGATTTTTTCCATTGCCACGGTGTTTTCGAGTTTCTCAGAGATTGTGTCTTAACATATGAAATGTTTCTAATATCAAGAAAAACAGTCTTGCTTTTTATAATTTTCTGATAATATTTACAAGAACCGTGATATGTTGGGTCAAAGCTGACAGTTTAGGAGAAATTATGGGTCTCCAGAAATTCAGAAAAATCGTAACTTTCGATTTTTATGATTCCCAAAAAATTCTTCCTTGAAGATTTTGAGTTTTCGCTTTTTTAATCTGAAATTCACTTGCCTTCATCCCTGTGATCTTGACACTATACTGCTCCACATAAATATACGTTCACTCATGAAAAATGGCGAAAATCTCAAATTTGCAATTTCCAAAAAATATCGACCTAAAATTGAAGTTTTTTTTTTATTCGGATTACGACAACTTTCCTAAATGTTCAGCACAGTTTCAGATTATCTTTTGTGACAAGAAAAATATCAACTGTGATGGTCCGAACGGCTACAACTCTTATTGACATGATTTGAGAAAAGATAAACTTTGATTTTCGAGACGCAATGTCAGAGGAGGTAAATGCGAGCCAACTCCAGACGTTTTTGGGGATGGATTGATGTCAGCATAAGTGCTTCTTTCATCTTTTGATAATGGATGAACTTGCTTTTCCGGATGACACGTCAAACTGTCTCATTCGATACAGTAAGCTTCAAACGACTCTTGATTTCGGAACAACTGGTCACAACATTGAGCGCTTTTCATAGGATTTGACTTTTCTCTCGGACTGTAAGGAGAGAATGACTTCCGGAAAAGTTCTTTGTACCGTAACTTAACGAATTCTTGACAAATCGATTGACCACGTCTGAGGATCTCCCTTTATTCTGAGCAATCTGACAGTTTGAAAAGTTTTGGGCATTTTTGGCTGTAATTTGACCTTTTTTGAAACCAGTTAGTGGTTTTTTACGTCACATCGTTTGAACAGTCGAAGGGAAACCGAAAAGTTTAAAATTTAAGAGTATGGTGCTGAAACATGGGAAAAAATGGGGGTGAACGTATCTTTATGTGGAACCGCAAAAGTCAAAAAATTGAAAAATGAATATAAAAATATTGCTCATTCTCATTTGGGATTCGCTCTTGGTCCCAAAAGTCTTTCATATCGTACTCTTTCAAACCCCGTTTGATCATTTTCTTTTCCCGGTTCCCATCACTCTTTATTTATCTTCAAATCTTCGAATAAACGAATATATATATATATAATTCAAAGTTGAAAATTATCTGGAAAAACTGACAAGTTTTTAACGAAAGCGAAAATACCAGTAAATGGAGGGGGGCGGGTCTTTTTTTGGTTATTGAACTTCATTTTTCCCTATTTTCCAATCGCTGAAAAAAAATTGGAAAAAAAGCAAGTCTGGAAGCACTGACATGGTATCGTAGACGACAATTGCCAAACAACCCTTATCAATTATTCAAAAGTTGTGAAACATTTAAAAATGTGATGAAAAAAAAGTTATGTTTCACATGCATCAGAAATTGGCGAAATTCAGTTGAAATTCAGTTGAAATGTTACAGTGGCCACAAACCGCCTAGCAGAAATGCATACTCTGACCCTCACAATTTTTTCTTCCCTCTGATTCACACATCTAACTATATATTTCTGAGAGTCCATACGCAATCTGTGCCTTCCCCAAAACATACTACTAATAATAATTCAATTTGTGCTCTTTCTCCCCGGGAGAGAGCATTTTGCTCGTCTTCTTCTTCGTCACCCCTTCTTCTGATTACGGCGTCCTCTGCCTCCTCCTCCTTCTCATCAAATTATGCTGCTTCTACTGACATTGTCATGATTTTCTTCCCTGAATATCATATAACAACGCGCTCACCAAGTTTTGTATATTTTTTCAGTGTTTTGAAAAGTTTTTAAAAATTTAGGCTGCGAAAAACGATGAGTCACCACTTTCAACTCAAAAAATTATTAGTTTCCAATAAACGTGAAACATTATTTTCTGAAAAAAAATAGAAGATGTTCTCATAAATTTATGATTCAAAGTTGTGCCAAATTTCGGGAATTTATCGAGCAAGCTGGTTTCACCAGAGCTTGATACATTATTAATAGAAAAAATAGACAATTCCAAGTGTGGAGCACTAATACCCAATGGGTTTTTTTCAATTAGTGAAGCTTCTTGACTTGTTTTTTCTTTTTTTCCGGGGTTTTTAATGATTGAATGATTGGTTTATTTGTCTTCAACAAGAGATATTTCAAAAAAAAAATAATTTTTTGAACAAATTGTTTTGAGTGATCCAAAGTTTCGAAAATTCCCGTTTCTGATTTTTGTGAATTTCGGAACAAAATTTGTTGATTGATAAAATATTTGTTGAAATTGATTCTTTGAATTCCCGCCAAAGCTGAATTATCTAGGTCAAAACTAGGAAAATTGTTTGGATTGAAGTCTCCAAAGTTTCAATTTATACGCGAATTCGAATTTCAGCGTTTCTAAAATTCCAGAATTTAAAAAAACGATTGCTTAATGTGAAGAAATGAGCATTTGCAAAGCAATCAGAACCGATTTTTGAAAAAATACAGGAACTACGAAACGGAAAAAAACTGTCCACAATTGAATTGTAATTGTTCAATAAGCGATTTTTGAAATTTTCAAATTTCAATTTACTCGGGCGTCGCCGGCAACTTCTGGCCGGAGGCTGGTCGGCTTCAGGACGGAACTTGGTCAGATTCCGGCAAAGACATTGAGGGAAGCCGACCAAGATCCGACAAACTACCGGCCAACTTCCGACCTCCTAACAGCAGGGGCCGATTCGGTTCGCATTTATTGATGTTTTTATAGAGAAACAGCGCATTATGTTCAACTTTATTTATTAGAAAAAAGAATTATACATGAAAATGAACAAAATTAGGGAAAAATACAGAAAAATAAGAAAACCATGATTTAGATTTTTAAATTTTGAAGATGTCGCTGTGAATCGTGACGAATATGAGAGAAGAGGCGCTGCCTGAAATGTGAATAAAATTAGATATTAATTCAGAAAATAGGAATTTACCTGATTAACTTTCTTGTCTTTCTTCGAATTTTCTGGCATCCAGTTGTTTTTTTTTTGATTTCTGGAAACAAAACTTCCAAAAATACAGTTTTTTTCAAAAAAAAATTACTTTCTAGTTGCGATATCTCCCAAGCACTTGACATTAAAAATGTTGACTTAAATTTTATTTTATCTGAAAAATTTGAATTATGACAAGAATTCAAAGAATAAATTACTTGATAAGTTTCGTACTCTTTTTTCGAGAACATCGTCTGTTATTGTCTCCGAAGTACTTGTCTGAAAAAAATGCTCCAAAAATTGAAAGGATGCAACTTTAAAACAAAGTTTTTAGGGAAACGGCAGGAAAAATAGTTTAGAAAACAAATTCAAAATGAGTGAAGCACGCGCCGCATAAGACGCAGCGCCTTCAAATTCCGGCCAAAATCCGATCATTGCTGCGGTGGGCAGCTTCTGACCAAAAGCTTACCAAGACCCGTCCAAAAGCCGAACCCCTCAACTTCCGGCCAGAAGTTGCAAGCCGACAGCCGAGTAGTAAAAACATCGTTTTGAAAATATCCGATTTTTAAAACAATTTCTGGAAAGATGTGACTGGAAATGTTAATATGTTTGTCTCTCAACTTTTTGCTTTTGTTCATTTCAAATTTAGATTTTACACTTTAAAGGTGGGGGGACAGGAGATTTTTCGTAGTTTTTTTGTAGCTAGAGTATGCATTCTACCGTCACGGTGTACAAAACTTAATGTCACTCTGCGTACAGCTGTCGTCCTCGCCTTTATGTATGCAATCGGGCGGCCGCTTTCTCTTTGCCCGTGTAGCTCAGTCGGTTGCGGCGCCGCTACTCTGGCCCCAAAAATCCCTCGTAAAATCTCCTGTCCCCCCACCTTTAAAGAAAAAAATTTCATTGAAGCTTCAAAATTTTTGGATGGTTATGTAGAAAACATGAAACGCAGTTTTTTTTCAATTTAAAGGTACAAGATTTTCCGCTTCAGATTTTTCTGATTGATTATGTCAAATCAATCTGATTCGATCTATGCAGAAATTATTGAAAATATGAAACGGAAAAAACTGTGTTTCAAAATATCCAAATCTTTTTTAAAAGGTTTGTAGGCTGATCAAACCAAATGTAACTTACGAAAACCAATAGCACGATTGATATAACAATGTCACAGTATGATAGTCGCAAAGACTGGAACCTTCCAGAAAGTTACGGGTTATTCGTTAAAAATTCCTTTGAAATTAAGAAACTTTGGATTATTTTGGACAATTTTGGAATTGAGGTCGGGGAAAGTCCTTTTTTTTGAAGATTGGTCTGCAATAATTCAATTTAGTAGCTAATAAAATATCATAAATTAGAAACAGTATTTTGTTAGATAAGCAAAAGTTCCGAAAAATGATATTTCGACATTTGAAAAATAGCAGAAATGCATTGAAATTTGAAAACAAAAACCTTGAAGGAAATAATGAAATATCAAAGAAAATCGGGAAAAATACAGAAAATGCGACATGGAAAAATTTTGTTTCAAAATATCCAAAAAATTTTGAAATTAAGATTTTATGGTACATAAGGAAAACCCACAATTGAAAAATTTAATGCTCATTCTTCGTTTTAATTCCAAACTTGTTTTCACACATTTCCAAGAAATCGCTGAAGTTCTAAGACTGTTAGATGGGAATATAGAAAATCCGAAACACACACTTTTTTTAAATTCAGTTAAAAAATTTCTGTTTCACATTTTTGTGAATTTTGTAACAGAATGTCTAGATGTTACACTGTAAGCCTTATCAGTTTCTCTCTCACAAAAGAGTACCCGTTGAGAAATGATAGTAGAGTACCTCCAGTGGAAGATTATGGGAGTTTTCTCCCCCTCTCTCTCTCTCTCCCTTTCTCCACCTCTTCAACCTAAAAATTCTTTCAATCTATATCTCTGTGTAGTTGTAGTACACTTCAAAAGAAATGTCGCGTCAAATGCCAAAAATTCCTTGGCTCTCGTCCTCCTTGAAAAAAAACGAAATTTTGCATATGCTGCTCTTTTCCATCTCCTTTTTGTGTGCTTTGTTCACAAATATGTGTCTACTACCATCCATATCCATATGTGTCCAAAAACTCTTTTTTCGTGTCCCCATCTCCAAATTCTCCATGTTTCACATGCTGATAAAAATGTGAAAGATGAGCAAGAACACTTGGTCAACCCCCTGCTAGAGAATATGGTCCATTGGGAATTGAGAGGAAGGAGTCGAAGGGACATTGTGTGGGACATTCTTTGACTTTTCTTCATTCATTTGTTTCTGATTTTTTGATTTTGAAATTCGATAGGTTTCAGCTTAAAATATTGATCCTAGTTTAAGATCGTACCTAGAATAATTGCTGTTCTAAGCCGTCTAGATGACCTATTAAAAAATCATATGAGCAATACAAAGAAAAAAGTTTAGGGTCCCAGAAAAGTAGTTACGAACGTTCGATTTATCTGAAAGTGTACGTCTGAAAACCGTAATTTCAGGTCCAGCAGTCTATTTTTTTCAAATTGGTCTCTGATATTAGACAACCCAGACATTGGAAATACCAAATTGGCTCAACCCCATTTTTAGCATTTTCGACTTATTTTGGGCGTTTCCGGTTTTCTCTCATTAAGTTTGCTCAATGAGCACTAAATTTAGATTTTTTCTAGTTTTTTTTTTCTGCTACCCATTCAGCTTCAAGTTCGAACTGTTACCATTTTTTCTTAATTTTCAGTTAAAAGTCGATTTTCAAAATAGTTCAGCAATTCTCATAATTATTTCAAGTTTATCCAATCATGTCATTCTAGTAGCAACGGAAAATTGCGACTATAATTAAGAAATTGAATTTGCGGAATTTTGGCATGAAATTCACAAGAATGTGAAACGGAAACTTTCGAAATTGTGAACATTTGAAAAAGTGTGTTTCAGGTTTGTTATTTTTTCATCTAAACATTTCAGGACTTCGGTAAACTAAATAGAATATTTGAATTTTCGAATTGAAACGAGGAATGAACATAAGGAAGTTTCAAATTTACAATTTATTTTTTGATAATTAGGAAATTCTGGTACTTCAGGAAACGGTCCTTGAAATTAGAAAAAAAAGAAAGCGCAGAACAACAGGGGTCATGTTTTAAAGTTGGGGGGATAGGAGATTTTTAGTAGGATTTTTGTAGCCAGGGTATGCATTCTACCGTAACGGTGTACAACGCTTAATGACACTCTGCGTACAGCTGTCGTCCTCACCCTTATGTTTACCACCAGGCGCCCGCTCCTCCTTTTCCCCTGTGGTTCAGTCGGTAGCGGTGCCGCACCTTCAATACTCCCCTCGACAAGCTCAACTCCTCGAGGGCACATTTTAATGGAATTTCTAGAACATTTTTTTTTCATGCCCCCTCCCCCTTTTTTTTAATGTAAAATCTCATATTTGTAGCGTTATTTCCAACATTAATAGGACTGGATAAAATCATTCATGACAACAATTCTCTCTTTTTTATAAATATTCTTGTCAAAACTCAGTACCGAAAAGAATTCTAGACATTTCCTAGGAAAAATTTAACTTTCAGACCCACAAACCTTCTGAAATACTTAGAAGTTTGACAAATGATCGTATAACGAATTTTTTACCATTTCACAATTTTCCTAAAATTTTTAAAGCTATTTGTTATTACTAATTTAGAGGTTGGTTGTGCGAACCTGTCATTCATTCTATCAAAAATGTTGTTTCCTCTTTAATTCCACTAGAAAACAAAACGAATCATTTTCACTGGGATTCTGTTTTTTTTTCTTTGTCTCCTCCTCTTTTTTCTTCGTTTCCATCGTCCAATTTGTCAAATGTTCGCAACTCAAAACACTATTTCGTTTAAGAATAAGAAATGAGTAAAACGAAGGAAAAGGACGGGGAAGAGAAATAGAAAGAAATTCCTTCAACCTCTTCGTTTTGTTCAAATCTGTACACAACAGATGTTTTTTTCTAAATTTCCCGTTTCATCGTTGTTTTACAAAGTTATCAAATTCATATTGAATTTAATCAGTCGAAATTCTCAGAATCTCCTAAAACTTTGAAAAGCTTTACCATAATTTTGAGCGACTTTTTTTAAAGTCCAATTTTTTTTTCATTTTGTCCGGTACTTCTGATTTCCATGACTTTCGAAATTTACCCATCGAAAAACTCCCGATCCCATTTATATGTAAATTCAGAATTTTTGCGAAACAGGAAAATTTTTTTTTTGAAACCCAACCCATTCAAAAATTCCAGGTATTCAATCCCCCACACATCCGTTTGAAACGGGACCCTCTACCTTTGGCAATATGATATCCGAATTGTGATTCTTCTTTCATTTTTCTTCTTGGAATTCAAAAGGTCAAACACACCGACGCCATCCGGAGAGGATTCTGGAACAAGGTGAGTTTTTTTTCAGTTGTTTTTTTCTCGAAAAAAGTGTAATGGAGTTTATTTAGAGTCTGAATGTAAAACTAGAGTAAATATTGTAAACTTAATGTTCCGCTTGAAACATAATTTTTTGTTAAAATCAGAAAAAAATAGTAGTGACCAGAATAAATTTCACTGATTGACTATCTCAGTGAGTCTGTTTTATTAATTTTTTTATAAAAGTACACAAACTATAAACTATTAGAATAAATTTCCTTCAATTGTTCGTATTGACTTTTTCAATGAACCTTTGTTTTAATACAAAAATTAGTAGAATAGCACTCACATGGTAATGAAAAAGTCGAGCTGTAAATCAAAAAGATGGGAAAATTGTTTTGAAGTTATATTAGCAATCATATTGATCTACATTCTTGGATTCTCGCTTTGTTGTCATATTGAAATTGTGAAAATATGCTGGTCCTAGTTTCTCCAAATTATTTTTTAAAAATAGGCTTCTCTGGTTCAGTTAGTTTTCATAATTATTCACAATGACAGAATTTATATACCTTTTCTAGGAAAATGTTGGAAATTGAAGTATTCACAAAATAATCAGAATGGATTTTCAAAATTGTTAAAATGAAATCTAGAAAATGTGAAACACTGTGTTTTTTTAAAATTTTTTTGCGTTCCAGCCAAAGTAAAAGAAAACTTTTCTAGGTATTTTTTTCCTAAAAGTTTTTTACATAAACTATTGTGTTTTATTCATAAAATAATTTTTTGTGGAAATCAGAATCTACTAGCTCAGGAAATAATGTTCCGTATACTTTTTTCAATGGTCCCCATTTTCTCCAAATAACTTTTTTTGAAATATACTTTTCTGTTTCAGTTACTTTTCTTGATTCTTGAGAACAATTTTCAAACACTTTTCTTTTTATTTTGATCTGCATAATTCTGTTAATCCCATTTTTGTTTAGCCATACTGAGATTCTACGGTGTTTAAAGTTTAAAAAGTGCAATTACTAGTGTTTCCGGAATTTCAGTATTTCTCACAATTCCTAGAACATCTATCAACATTTTTTTTTCATTCAAATGTGCAGCTTATGATTATGACCTAGTATTTAAATGTTAAGTTTGAACCAAATTAACATTTAAATACTAGGTCATAATCAGAGAAACTGAATTCATACATTAACATGTTTTAACTTTTCGAAATACTTGATTTAACAATTTCAATAATACTCATCGAACTCATCGAAATAATAATACTCATCGAAATACGACTTGTAAGCGAAACTGGAAAATTTTAAGTTTTTTCGAAAGGTAATATTTCTCTGTATCAACATTGTCACTTCTTCAAAACCAAAATAACCACCTCGGTACCGCGATAGGTCCATACTACTCAAACTTGAAATATTAAAATTCTCAGCTTAACATTATCCACATTTCCATATATTAGGTTGGTAAAAAAGTTTCTTCCTTTTTGGGAGGGTTCTTTCTGAGCTTCGGTTTCTAGTTATCAAAGTGGCGTACCAGGCCAGATTTTTTTTTGCTGGAGAGCTGTGTTCAGTGTCTATTAGATCCTTGATTTTCTAATTTTTATCTCACTTCGTGTTGGAGAAATGACGATTCTTTTGGTCCATATCCCAATGTACATAAGCAACATGCCTATACTTTTATTTTTATTTGGTCTTCAAAAACCCGTTATTCACAAGCAATTGGTGAAGTTATATAAGGGACGTGTTCGGTCATCGCCTACAGTTTGCCTTTGGTTCAAAAAATTTCGCATATGGGAGAACCGGTTAAAAGATGCCAACGGCCCAGTGAGTTGGATCTCGATCAATTGCTAAAAGTCATGAAGTCGCATTCACTTCAAACAACTTGTAAAATCTCAAAGGCATTGTCGGTTAGCCAACTAAGTGTTGTGAACAGATTGAAGTATTTTGGCAACTTCAAGAACTGGATCGATTCTTACCCCATGCTTTGAAGGACTACGATATGGCTTTGAAGGACTACGATATTCCAAGTGGACATGAGCATGTTTCTCCTATCATTCCTTCGCACGTTCAGTTAGGTGGGGGATCTAATTACCGTAGATGATAAATGGGTAAGTTACTCTATTAATGTGTGGAAAGGTCAGTTGATTGCCAAAGAACAGCTAGCTCTGGACGTCTCGAAACCTAAATTTTACGTGAAAACGGGGATGCTATGTATTTGGTGGTTTTTCAATGGGATGGAGTCTGGGAACTTTTAGATGAAGGTACCACTATAACTGCCGCATTGTATAGTTTCTAATTGGAGAAGTTGAATTTGACAGCCGAATCAAAACGAGGGGAAAAAACGAAAGTCCGCTTCCAGCGCGACAATGCGAGACCACCTGTGACTAGAGGAAGGCTCTTGAACGTCATCTTCATAGAAAATACTTCAATTGAAAAGTTGACACAAAAAAAGGAGTTGACCCACATTTTCAATCGCAGCTCTCGTCGTTCAGGTCCGATGTCATCAAGAAATTACCAGAGCGTTACCAGACAACTCACAATGCTCATGGACGTTACTTTCATTGATCTTGCCCCCTCTGCTTTTAGGAAAATCTGATCAAAAATTTTGCCAAAAAAGGAAGAAACTTTCTTACCAACCTAATAGTTTAACCAACCAGAAAAGGAGGCTAGAAAAAAACAAAGCAGCCCAACCCTTTTTATTGTTTTTTTTTTCTTTCCAAAAGCAACATGTTCTCTTTCTTGTTCTTCTCATAATATGCCCCCGGGTGAGAAAAATATGAAAATGGCTGGAACAAGAAAAAAGAGAACGAAAAAAAAGCCGCGCCTCCTTTTTACACCAAAAGCGGCAGTTTTGATATAGAAGTTTCTGGAAACTTTCAGCTTCTTCTTCCCCTATGGACCCTTTTTTCTTCTTTATCTTTTCTTTTTTTCTTCGAGTTAGGGGTAGGGAGGTCATGAGTAGATATATTGTAACAGGAAACAAATGGAGCAAGAAAAATGAAATTTCCTGTAGGATCCTTTTTTCTGTTGACATTGTTTCGATTTCATTTTGAAGAAGAAGTCACATGGGATGACATCGTCACAGAATTTTTTTTGGATTACTGTAGTTTTTGTTGAAAAAGTTACAACATAAACTTTTTCTCTTTCAGTTATAGCAGAAAACAGTGAAAAAAGAAAAGCAATATTGTTACAAAAATCAACGGAAAAACCAGATTTTTATACATATTTTTAGAATGTTTTTAGAATTTCCGTTAAATTTTTCTCTGTTTCAATTGGAGCAGAATGAAGAACGTTTTAACTGATTTATCGATATTTGTAGGTTTTTCTTTAGTTTATCACTATTAGAAATTCAAATTTTTATTCTGTGAAAATTTCAATCAAAGTAACCACTAAATATAAAAAAGAGTTCTAGGAACTTCCAGAAATAAATTACTCTGGTCTTTATGATACGAAATGATTTTCTTTTTGAAATTAAAACCAATGTTTTTTTTTTTCTGTTTAAGTTGTAGCAGAATTGAAATTACAGTTTTGTTAACTGATGACGTGGCGTTTTTGACGATATCCTGAAAAATATACAAATTTTCAGGGAATTTTATTAATGAAATTTCCAATTTTGTAATATAGAAAACTTGTGTGAAACAGATTTTTTAACTTGAAGTTCTTCATTTTTGAAATTGATTTATTTTTTGAAATTCCACCCAAAAATAACATTGACTGAATTTCGGAATCTCCATTTTTCTATAGAAACTGCAAATCTTGGCGATTTCCAGGAGTGATAAATTTAGGAAAACATTGAAAAAACATAATATTCCGACTGGAATTTATAGCTTATCGTCAGTTTGATCGGTTTCAACAGTTTTGCTCGCAATAAAATAGTTATTTGAAACTGCACTCTTTTTCTGTGTTTTTCGAAAAAAAAAAGTTAAATATTATTCATGAAGCTGTTTAGAAAACTTCTGTGCCCCTCTTTAAAATTTTCTAAATTCCTGAAAAAGATCATTGTTTTATTTTTTATCACTGTTTCAAAGTGTTGATAAGAGTAGTGGTCCAAGCTACTGTTTGGCTTGCAGGAAAATTTTCTCCATGAAAATCGAAAGTCTAGAAATGTTTTCAGTACTAAATTTCAAACGAAAAAAAAATAAAATAAAGCTAGCTTCTTCAACTTTTTTGAGAGAATTCGAAAAAAAACTGTTTCACTGATTTCATAGATAACTGTTCCATTCACCGAAATCCAATTCTATGAGGGTTTTGAAATTTAAGAATGAGAACTTTATCGTAAGCTGTCTTCTGTTGTTATGTGCATACAGCAAAGCTCCGACCACAAAATAGTTCCCGATGCGGTTTTACAATCCAGAAACTGACAATTTTTTCAAAATTTATATATTTCGCGTTATCATTTTTTTTAAGTTTTTGACATTTTGATAAATTTTAAGAAATTTTATATTTAATTGGCCATGATCAAATTCTGGAACCTTTTTTCGCCTTTGTCAAAAATTTGTCTGTTTCGCGAAGTTTTAAAGGTAGGGGGACAGGAGATTTTTCGTAGGATTTTTGTAGCCAGAGTATGCCTTTTACCGTGGCGGTGTACAACGCTTAATGTCACTCTGCGTACAGCGGTCATCCTCGCCTTTATGTATGCATTTTGGTGCCGGCTGCCTCTTTGCCCGCGTGGCTCAGTCGGTAGCGGCGCCGCACCTTCAATACTTGTCTCGACAAGTTCAACTCCTCCAGGGGCATATTTAAACGGAATTTCGAGAACATTATATGAGGGATCCAATTAACCAGTTGCGCAATTTTTAAGCCTTTCATCTCATTTAGATGAAACTGTACAAAAAAAGTTGTCAACTACAAAATTGAAGTTCTATTTTGTGTAGTATACTCTGAAATTTTCAGACAAATCGAAAATTTTCTAAGTACTTTTGTAGGACTTCAAAGTTCATTATTTTATACGGAAAAAGATAACATTTGATTGTGAGATACTGTAGTTTTTAATGACACTATTTGGTCATTACTCGTGTTCGAAATGGACGTAGAGGCAAACAATCATCAAAATAGGCTCAAACAATACAGTAGTTCGCACTTGCACATTTCACAGGACCATCGTTTTCCATGTGCATTGATGGCCGAAGCCTACAGTAATAAAACTGTTAGAAAAAAGTCACACCTGTCACTAACAATATGACCTGCTTGCCATAATTTTACTGTTTAACTGGGTCATAAGAAATAACAAACTAACTTTCTCGTCACTGCAAGGTAAATCGAATTTCTCCCAGCGTATCTCTATTTACAAATTTGAAAATTCCGATTCTATACCACCACCCCCACTTTGCACCCACCAGCTCCGTGCAGAACCTCAAAACTTTCTATATTCGTCGTCAAATCTATAACATCCTCTCCTCTTCGTCTTCTCTGAATTCCTCTCTCTTCGTCACCAAAATCAAGAATAGAAGTCAATGAAGTCGGGCGGTCCCTCTCTCGTCCGTAACTCAATTCAATTCTTGCCTTCTGACCTTCCTCCTCCTCCTCCGACGTCTTCTTCTACTTCATTTTCCTCACCATACACTGTGTTCTTCTTTTATATTCTGAACAACGTCTTTTTTTTTCTTGTTCGTCTGAATCAGATTCTGAAACCTTCAGACGACGGATACTCAGAAGAAGGAGGAGGTGTGTACGCATCATGACACGATGGGTAAGGGAAAAACAACCACCTTTTTTTGGAATGTGGACAGAGATTTGTTGTCATTCTTTGAAGGTCCAAAAATAGGATTTAATGGTGTCAAAATCGTACCCGCTAAGTCAGCAGCCGACTTCTCGATCATATATTTCAAAATATCGTTGCAATACTGGCTTAACTAAATTCAGACTCCTATGAACGTGCTTAGTGAAACATAAATTTTTGATAATTCCGGTCTAACCTTTTTTGGCTTTCCTAGATTAATTTTTAAAACAATTGAATCAACTGGTATTCATATTGTAATACCTGTACTAGAAAGGTCACTAACGTCAACCCAATTTATCTTGCTTCTTGAACATTTTTCGTTGTTTCAAACTTTCCAGATATTTTGTAACCTAATCATTTTTTGATTCACCAATAATGGTCAAGAACTGAATAATCAAAAATTAGCAGATCCTGTTACTTCGAAAGTCATCTATTTTCATCACTTGAAAATCAAAAATTTCGGATTTCCTAAAAAATGCTATTGCAGCGCGTAGCAGAAGATGTGAGGTTTTCCAGTTTTTGTACACACATTCGGACTGCTAAAACACATCTAAATATGTTAACCATCAGACTCTGAACGGCTTTTCTAAAATCTCTTCCATAATAAACACAGAAAAAATTTCAATAATAGAATCCGGCGATATTTGCAAAAATCACTTCATTTGTTTAGTTTGTCTTTGAAGAGGCTGAAAGGTCAACGATTTTGAAAGAACTTCTAGCAATAGAGCGGGTTTGCATCTTCCCGTCTCTTAATTTGCTCTCTCTCGGCGCAGGTTTCAAATAGATTTTCAGCCGAAGCTCTCAAAAATCAAGCAAAATCTATTTACTACATTTTGTACGAATCCTTGTAATCTACAGAATTCAATTCTAAAAAAGTTCTTGTAATATTGAATAACTGAAACAGTTCCTGATAATCATGTCCCTTTAACCAACCATCAATTTTTCAGATGAGTCATCCCGGCTGGGTGATGGTCTCATTCCTCACCGAACTTTTATCTCAATCATCCAAAGGAATCGCCCAATCACTGGATAATTGTGCGAATGACACCGAAATTATCAATGCATTGCTCAAGGATAGCTATAATAAGGTACGGTGAACATGAGTGAAAAATTAATTATTTTTGGGTGGGAGGGAATTCAAATAGAGGTGTTGAAACAGGGAGTTTTCAAAGCTTTTTCGTTTCGAAGTTTGTTTTATTGAAAAAAAAACCGGCTGAAAGCCAATAATATTGAAAGAGGCGGAAACTCTTGAAGCTTTTGAAACGGAAAATAGTTTTTCCATTTAAAAACAGTTGAAAAGTTGATTTTCAGCACTACATCCCATCTCATCCCACACACGTCCGCGTCGATATGTGGGTCCAGGAAGTGACATCTGTTTCAGAACTAACACAAGATTTTGAAATTGGTAATGCATTACTTTTGTTACTTTTCATACAGTTATTTCCAGACCTCTACATCAACGAATTCTGGGAAGATCCGGCGCTTGTCTACGAGGATATGAATCCGTGTAAAAGGAATATCTCATTCGACGATAAGGTTTTGCAGAGGCTTTGGATTCCGAACACTTGTTTTATCAACTCGAAAAATGCAGCGATTCATGAGTCACCGTTTCGGTAAGGTATTAGCATAAAGGAGTAGAGATTTTGAAATCAAAAAAAAACAAGGAAATTTCCAGAAACGTCTTCCTAATGGTATTCTCGAATGGAACCCTTTGGACAAACTATCGAATGAAACTGACTGGTCCTTGTGATATGAAGTTGAAGAGATTTCCGTTTGATAAGCAGAAATGTTATCTCACTTTTGAGTCGTGAGTTATAGAAATTTCAAAAACCAAACAGAGCAATGTAGAGCTCGATGAGATCTGAAAAATTATACCTAATTCGGCGGAGCTAAGAAAATCAAAGTTCCCTTTAAAACTAAACAGTTTTCATTAATTTTGGACGCCGTTGAATGAAGTTATGCACTTTTAAAGCTGTTGTGAAGACGAATATTAAAGGT
>NC_013487.2:3430645-3440009 GCF_000004555.2 Caenorhabditis briggsae | reverse complement strand
TTTTTGATATCTTTCAAAAGAAATGAGATATATAGGCTCAAAGTGGACGATCCGGGTGTCGTTCTATTAGAGGTTTTACGGTAATTGACCACTTTTTCATATCTGTCACAGAATTTGAGATCAACTATCTCAAAAGTTAGATACACTCACATTTCCGAAATCTCATCCAAATCCGCGGTTGTCGAATTCTGAAACGTTCCCAACAGCTCCAGAGACATATTTTTGAAGGCGTCTTTAATTTTCAGAATCTTTATTAAATCATTCTTCTGATTCCTGTAGTTTTCAACAGTTTTATCCGTTTTAGATCTCCATCTGAAGTGTTCAATTGTTCTGCTTATATTCGATTCGACAGTCTGGAAACTCAACGGACAACTATCTACTGATGGTTGTGCACTGACTGGAGCGTGTGGATTCGAACCCGCTGGCGGAGGAACTCCTGGAATTGAAAAAAAAGTTTAGCTTAGTGATAAAAATCGTCTTTTGCTTATCTAATCGGGACCGCGTAGCTGCGCACGGACGCGGCCGTTTCTTGAAGGATTCTGAACTTTGAGCCCTCATATCTTAATGCCTGTAAAAGCTATCAAAAAGTGGTCAACTGATAAAATGTTTATCATAATATCAAAAACAATTTATTAGTTGACAACTTTTTGATATATTTCACAGCAATCAAGATAAATATATCTCACAGCAATCTAGATAAAAGTGGAAAGTAGCATACCTTGTCTCTCAACTGGATCGCCTGGCATCCTATTATTTTTTATCAGCTCGCAAACTTTTTCATGAGCCATCCGAATTGTATTTTTGTTGTTGAACAGCACGCGGAGGAAGTCGTTGAGATCATCCGAATTATTATTGAGGAATGGATGCTCCATTTTTTTGGAACTGAAAATTTCCAATTTTGGAACTAAAGTTACAGGTTTCGGAGTGACAGAAAAGGCAAAAAAATAAGAAGAAGAATGATTGAAAACAAAAGTAAATGAGTAAAATGAGAAGAATAAACAGAAAAGTGGCGGACAAGCATAAGATGGTAGATCAAAATTTGGAAGATCAAAATTAATTATAAACTTTATAAAAGGTTTTTCAAAAAACCTTTCTTAAAATAAAATTTTTAAAAAACTACCGCTTTGCTTGTAGATCAATAGACCCGCTACCTGCCGAGCTAGCAGACATGGTTACTGTAACTCCATTTATCTCCTTTGTTATCGAAGATATCAAAAAGTTGTCCACTGATAAAATACTACTGATAATATGATAAACATTTTGTCAGTTGGTATCTTTTTGATATCTCTTACAGGAAGAGAGATATATTGGCTCATAGTTGAAAGGCCGGCGTTTGCCGGCTGAGCTACGAGGTCGGCTGCAGACCTTTTAACTTTAAATCAATTCATCTCGCAAGCTCTGAAAGATATCAAAAAGTGGTCAACTAACAAAATGTTACTGATGACATGATAAACATTTTATCATTTAATCACTTTTTGATATCTCTTACAAGAAGCTAGATAAATTAAATCGAATTTCTGTGGGCATTTGTTGTAATTTTTCGAGTTATCAACAAAAAAACAATCAAAAACTTTTTTATTATCTCTTTCCCATACAATTTTCAAAAAACGTTTTTTCAGCCGAATATGCATTGAACAAGTGTCCCAATTCCAAATCTTCCTGCATTTTTTGACTGGCTTTCTGCAAATTAATGTTTTTTTTTTCGTCAAATTTTCAGTTTTGTCCCTACCTGCACACTAGGAATAATCGATAAAATATTGGCCATTCTCAATGCAAAATCCTCGGTTTTTCTCATTGTCGAATAATGATAGATCATTTCTTTTTGTACCGTATTCCGGACTTTTCGACATAGTTCAATGCAACTGTCGCTTTGGCCTTCAAGACCTGGAATTTTCCTTTTATGAAGGGAAATAGTGAATTTCGAAGTCCTACAAAAGGGGTCCCAATTCTTTTAATTTTTTTGAAAATTTCAGAGCATACTAAACAGAACTAGTGCTTCAATTTTAGAGTTGACATCTTTTTTCTAACTACCGTATTTTTTTAGATATGCGCCTTGGGACAGAGCGTGCTTGACAAACGTTTTGGATTAAAGGCGCATATCTCAAAAACTACGGTAGCTAGAGAAAAGTTGTCAGCTACAAAATTGAAGCGCTACTTTTGTTCAGCATACTCTAAAATTTTCAGATAAATTGAAAAATTCTAGACTACTTTCGTAGGACTTTAAAGTTACCTGTATCAAAAAGAATAAGAGCTGCTAATGCCAAAAATTCAAATTGGGTCACATTTTCCCTTAACATTGGTATCAGAACATTCCGTTTACATCCGGTACATGTGCCTTTGAATAGTCTGAAAATCGTCATTTATTGCAAATGCGCTCCATCGCTAAAAACTTACTTCGCCGCGTCTGCCGATGTCATAGGCTGCATATTATTTTCATCATGGTAGAAGCTCTCCAAGTTGTGGCAATTTATAAAATTTCCATTCGGCAAAAACCAAATATCGACTCTGGATTTTTGACAGGCAAAGAAGCCAGCTTCCAGGTTGTAGAATGTGAGATAGAAGTTGCGAAGAAGGATGTCCTGGAATTTTTGAGATTCTGTGGTTCTGATAGAGTAAACATATTAATAAATCAGAAATATTCAGAAGAAAAATGATTTTCTGAAACAGGAAACTTTTCTGAGATTCTGGAATTCTGAATGTTTTTTTTTCATTTTAATGCAAATTTTCCGTTTCAAAACTTCGTAATTTTTTCAAATTTTGATTTTGATGATGTTTCGAGTAATGCCATTGCATTTTTCTTCACATTTCTGAAACTCTATAATTCCCAGAATTTTGGACTTTTCCGGAATTGAGGAATTCCTCAGTTCTAATATATTTTCGAAATTTGGAATTTCTGGAAGATTATGACATTCTGACATTCTGAATCCTTTTTTTTTCATGAAATTCTTCCGTTCCAGAACTTCATTATTTTTCGAACATTTTGGTGGTGTTCAGTTCAGTAATTCAAAATTTTGAAAATCGAAGTAATTCAAAAATTCCAAAAAATTCAGGAATTCGGAAACCTCACAATCAGGCACTCGAAAGTCCGGAAATTCTAGAAATTCAGAAATTTAGTAGTAATTTTTAAAGATATTTTACACAAAAAAAATGTAAATACTGAAATTTGGAAATTCTGGAATTCTGATACTCAGAAATTTTTTCATTTCTAAAAATGACTACCGAGTCTTATCGTCTTTCGAAACTCGAATTCAAGTAATATCTGTAATTGCTTCCCCACTCATTATTGATTACCCTAATTACCAAAAAAAAATCCCCAAAAAATGTGTTATTCTTATCGCCATCCTATGGTTAATTTCGACTGTTGTTCCATGATTTTTGGAATTTTGGATGTGATTGTACAGCCGATATCTAAATAGGATGATTAAAGTAAAATTAATTGATAAAAGTTTTTCTAGAATGTTCTAACCTACGAAATTGCACTTTTCATGGTGGCTAATATGAACCTGAATTCTACATGTATCGTTTTGAAAAACTTTAGATACGTTATGTGGAAGTTTTGGAATAGTATTTTATAGAACCGCAATTAATTTTGTTCATCGGTTTTTTGCTTTGGAAAGGTAAGATTCTGAGATTCTGAATGATTTTGATATCCACTTTCTGACGATAAAAACTCCAAAATTTCTGTTTCAGAGAGTTTTCAAAAATTAATTTTTTAAGAGGTTGATATTCTGTTTTTTGATTGCCAAATTTCTTATATCGGTTCAGTAGCAGCTCTCTTACCTTTTGACTAGTTGGCAATTCCGTAAAGTGTGGAAACGAATTTGAAATCCAATCAGCAACCAAATAAAACTCCCTCAAAAGCAGCCGATAAGTCTCCTTGTAACTTTGTCCCCGAGGTGCTGGTTTCTAAATGTTTCCTCTTTTTTTTTCAGCTTTCCAGAAACTTCCCCATACCAAAAACATGCTACCTCCTTCCATAGCATGCACAACTACTCTCACATTTTGTAATTGTGAATAATTTTGCTTGATTGTTGAGATAATTGTAGTTGGAATTGGATACTGTAGTTTTGACGACGTTGATGGAGAGGGTAAGATCGATTTTTGGGGATTTCGACGGCCATAAATGTCGCGGTGGTTTTGGATGGCTGAAAAATTGGGAAAATCTGAAAAGGTACAATAAATGATTCTTACATTCTTTTTTCATTCCAACTTTGAGGCATTTCTCGAATCGACACTTTTTGCACAACAGGGATTCTGCTGAAAATAACGAGACGATTCTAGTATGTTTGGTTGGGAGAAGGTCAGTTATGAATTGAATCACTGCTACCGTTCAATATTTTGAAAATGAATAAATTGAAAGAAATATAAATTTTAGAAAATCCTGTTTCAAAAATGTCTTTTTTTTTCGTTGGATTATAATTTTTTAATTCTTGGTCTTTTTCCAACACTCACAATTCTCAATATCACAAGACTCATCCTCACTGCACTTGTACTGTCTTTTATTTACAACGGTTCGGCGGAAAAATGATGTGCATCCTCTGAAAATTGGGATAACGTGAGACAGATTTTTCAACAAAAGTTTTTCTGAAACAAACAAACTCAAATTTTTTTCAAAAATTTTTCAGATTTCTCAAATTAGTTCTAGTTTTCGAACTTTTCTTTTAATTTAAGATTTTTTCTATTTTTTACACTTTCAGTATTTCAATAAATAACCTAATTTTATTTTCGTTGATTTTTCACAATTTATGAATTTTAAAGCTTTTTCACAATATTTTTTAGCAAAATCTTGGTTTTCACATATTTTTAAAGCATTTTTTTGTTTTTCAGTTTCAAAAAATTCGTCTTGGAAGTTTCATAATTTTTATGAAACCCATTGCAACCTAACAATATTTTTGCAGGTTCGATTTGTCAGTCATTAAAAGTCAAGAAAGTCTTTTATACATTTTACACTTTCTGCACTTATATGAATTTTCTTGTCAATATTTGAATTTGGTTGGTTTTCCATTTTGGAATTGTAAAAGTTTTACCTTTTTTTCAAAATCGCGGGAAACCTGAAAAAAATTTCGAAGTAATTTTTTTCAAAATTCGAAGTTTTTTCAAATTTTTATTCATTTTTTAAATTCTCTATTTTTAACAGTTTCAGTATTTCAATAGATTTCCTAGTTTTGTCAATATTTTAATTTTGTCGAGGGTTTGTCATCCATTTTTTGAATTTCAATTTTTTTCGAATTTTTAAAAATCTTCGCTCCTCTCAAGTTTTTAAAATAAAGTTCAGAATTTTCCGATTTTTTAAGGTTTGTGTTTTTAAAAAACATTCGTTTATCTGAATCTTCATATTTTTTAATTTTCAGTAATTGTATAGATTTCCTAATTTTGTTACTATTGCGATTTTGATCAGTTTCAGAATTTAAAAATTTTTCTTTGAGTTTTTTCAAAACCTAGGTTTTCTTACATTTTTTGATTTTTTTTTGTATTTTTTTCTGTATTTAAAAATCCAGTTTGGCTTCAAAAAAATATTTGAACCACTGTAACTTTGAGAACTTTAATTTCGATTTTCTCCGATTTTTCTGTAAATTCTAAAAAAATCAAAAAATGGAAACATTTTTCGGAAATTTAAAATTCAGATGTTCTACATTTTTTTACACTTTCAGTATTTCAATAGATTGTCTGACTTTGTCAATATTTTAGTGTTTCGTTGCTCGTTCTACATTTTTCAATTTAAATGATTTTTTTCAAAACTTCCTTTAAAACATTTGTGAAAAAGAAATTTCTGTCAGGTTACAGTATTTTAAGCTCATTTTTCGATTGTTTTCCGAAAAAAATCAATAATTACCTGCATGCATCAACTCCAAAGTGTTTGCCATTGCCACGAGCCAAACAGACTTCACATGGCGAAGCAGACATCATTATCGATAAAAAGTATTCGAGAGAAAACAAAATTTTTCTCTCGAATACTTTTTATCTTCTATTTGTCCGTTTTATCAAACAGGATGATGACATTTTGCTGACAAAACGCGAGAAATGAATTATTAAAAGAGATTTAGAGAGGAAAAGAAAAAAGGGAATTAGGTGAGTGATAGGAAAGACAGACAGGTGGTGGAAGGAAAACTGGTTTGTTTCCATGATGCAAAATTTTGACTTCTTTCCTTTTTTTTTTGGATAAGGTCAAAATGTAAGACATATTGATCAGGCATTTGATGATTATCGCTTAAAATGTCAAATACGAAATCAAAAATTGAAGATTTTCTTTGAAAAAAAAATTCAAGTGAATGCCAACAATTAAGAATTGAAGAGTATTTTGATAATAAAATAATAGTGGAACCGATGAAAATTGAAAGAAATAATTTAAAAAATGTATTGCGGTTTCAAAACTTCCATAAAAGTAACTAATAGTATGTAGTTATACTACTTATATGGTGGCATTACCTCGAAATAGAACGAGACGCAAAATAGAACTGCGTGAAAAAGAACTGATCTATAATTGAACTGTTCTGAAATAGAACTGCTCTTACATAGAACCGCGTGAAATAAAATTGTTCTGGAATAGAATTTCGTGAAATAGAACTGCTCTCGAATAGAGCTGTTATAAAGGAAAATAGAACTTTTAAAAACGGATATAAAAAATATATTACAAAAACGTGGACATAGATTTTAAAAAAGGAGTATACGTATCATAATCAACTCTTAGCGTAAACAAAAGATCTTAAAAGATTTAGATCAGACAAAGGGGCATAGGGAATTCGTGGCGTATTCTGCTCAGCTCGTAACAATCTCGCGTCTTTCTTTATATCTGATGTCCGTCTGGCTTTGTTGACCTAAAATTGATCCGATCGATTTTAATGAGAAAATAAGAAAGGCTCACTCGAAAGGTAGGGTTCAGAGCAATCTCGGCGGCGTCTTTTGACGTATGATTATCCTCGAATTTGAGATACGTTCTATTAGATCACACATTTTCAGTGGAGATTGTGAAAACGGATAAAAACATGAAAAAAACACGATATGTCGCTTGCAGCAATCATAGTTCTATTTTTCTCTATAGCAGTTCTATTTCAGAACAGTTCTAATTCACGCAGTTCTATTTCGCGTCTCGTTCTATTTTGGTACACTTCTATTTTTCTCACGTTCTATTTCGAGGTAGCGACGATATGTTTGTTGCGAATTTCAAAACTTTGAAAAAATTCCAGGAAATTCAAAAAATAAGAAATTCCAGATAATTCGGGAATATTAGCAATTTTCAAATTCCAGGACATTCCCATTTTTGAAAATTCCAGATTTTTGGAATTTTAGAAATGCAGAAACCCAACATTTAAGAATCTCTGAATTTTTATATTAGGTTGAGCGAAAAGTTTTTGTAATTTTTTTGGACCGTCATATCTCTGCTTTGATTTAACTTTTTATCATTCTGTTTTTCCTATATTGTAGTACCAGTTGTGCATGCTTAAAAGATTTGTTAAAGTTACCGACTGCGTTTATAAAGACCGAGAATTCGCCCAGAGACCACCATGCTCTCAGGGGTGTTTTTTTGTTCGGGTTTCTCCAAGGTCACAAATGCAGTGTAGCTTGTCGTAAATTGTGTACAGTGCTAGGCCACAACTACATGTCCTACACTACAATAAAGTTTTGGTTCAAAAGATTCTCCGAAGAGATCTACGATCTCGAAGGTCTGGCCTACCACGTGTTGATCTCAACGGGGATACCTCTAGAGCGCTAGAAGAAGAACCAAGAGCAACGTCACGCGAGTTTGCAGCAAGTCTCAACCATCCTCACAGAACCATAATTGATCATCTTCACGAATCTGGAAGGGTACCAAAGTTTGGTCAACTCGCCCCTCCCGTTTTGACGGATTCACTAAAACCATTGCGTTGTGAGTTGGCACATTCTCAGCTTACTATGAAACGTAGCACCAATTGGGTTGAGAATATTATCACTGGGGACGAGTAGAAAAAGACAAAGGGTCCCGACCGAGGAAACCGCTAAAACGGGCATCAAAGGAGAACTTCACGAGAAAAAGTTATATTTTCCATTTGGTGGGGCAGTGAAGGCGTTATCTTCAGAAGACTTCTTCTAGACGGCATCACTATCAATGAGGACCTCAACAGCACTCAAACGGAAATAGCATTCCAGGCTTATCGATTAAATTGCCCGAAAAATTCCAGCTTGTTGATGATTCATGACAACGCAAGACCACCCACTACTTTGAAGACCCGTCAGAAGCTCCAGATGCTCGAAGTCAAGATCTTCTGTCATCCATCGTATTCACCAGACCTGGCCCTAACTGAATAGCAAATAATCCGTTCCTTGAAAAATCTCCTTGTTAGGCAAAAGTTCCATGATAGAAAGGATGTAAAAAAAGTGGATGGATGACGTTTTCGCTGCCCAGTCTACCGAATTCTACGCTAATGGAACCGCTCCACTTCCATCGCATTGGCAAGTAATCATGTACACTGTTGGTGAATATATCACACATTGAATTCCGTGTTCTTTGAATAAATTTTGTCTCGAAAAAATTTAAAAAATTACAAAGACTTTTCGCTCAACCTAATAGAAAGTTCAAAATTCAAAAATTCAGAATTTTTTTGAATTGAATTTGTTAGACAAAAATGTCAAAAACAAGGAATATCACTAAATCAGAATTTCAAAATAATTATGAAGTTCTGAAGCGGAAAAGTTATATTCGAAAAACCAGGAAAAAATCAATATTCAAAAAGTACAATGAAACATTTAAAGGTATGGGGGGACCGGAGATTTTTCGTAGTTTTTTTGTAGCTAGAGTATGCATTCTACCGTCACGGTGTATAACGCTTAATGTCACTCTGCGTACAGCGGTCGTCCTCGCCTTTATGTTTACCACCGGAGGCGCGCTCTCTTTTCGCCCGCGTGGCTCAGTCATTAGCGGCGCCGCACCCTCAATCCTCGCCTCCACAAGTTCCACTCCTAGAGGGGCATATTTAAACGGACTTTTGGGAACATTTTTTTCATGTCCCTCCACCTTTAAATCAGAAAAACAACTGGAGTGACTTGATTATTGTGGATAGCTCGTCGGAAGAAATCTGAAAATTCGTTTTTCGGAAATTTTTCGGAAATTTGAAAATTCGTTTTTCGGAAAGGACCCAGGACCCAGGACCCAGGACCCAGGACCCAGGACCCCGAGCCCCGAGCCCCGAGCCCCGAGCCCCGAGCCCCGAGCCCCGAGCCCCGAGCCCCGAGCCCCGAGCCCCGAGCCCCGAGCCCCGAGCCCCGAGCCCCGAGCCCCGAGCCCCGAGCCCCGAGCCCCGAGCCCCGAGCCCCGAGCCCCGAGCCCCGAGCCCCGAGGCTTCGGGCTCCCCTCGCTGAAGCCCAGCGCAAGGGAGAACTGATTGTTCTT
>NC_013487.2:3423275-3430528 GCF_000004555.2 Caenorhabditis briggsae | reverse complement strand
CACAAATTATATATTTTTTCATCACGTTTGAATAATAAACTTTTTGAAATAACCCTTGATGGAACCCTATACTTGCACTTTGAGCTGATATATCTCGGTTCCTGTAAAAGGTATCAAAAAGTAGTCAACGAACAAACTGTTTATCATAATATCAGTAGTATTTTATCAGTGAACAACTTTTTGATACCTTTTACAGGAACCGATATATATGAGCTCAAAGTGCAAGGCCATCTATTCATTCTTTGATCCTAATTATCTCGTTTGTGGTTTGAGATTTTGAAAAAATTTCAACTAATGAAATGTTTCTGATATTAAGGGAAATATTTTTCAACATGTTTTCCTAGATCTCTAACGGGAACCAAGAAAAAATTGATCCAAGAAATTAAACAATTAAAGTTTCAGAAAATTCAGAAGATCCAGAAATTCAGAAATTTGGCAATTCTGCATTTCGGGAAATTTTGGAAATCCAGAACGAAAAGTTACAGATTATTCAAAAATTGAGAAACGCAGAATTTCCGAAGTTTCGTAAATTAAAAAATTAAAAATTCATATTTTAGGAAATTCAGAAGATCCAGAAATTCAAAAATGTCAGTAATCCTCTGGCATTTCGATTATCAGAAATTTGTTAGTTTCAAATTCGCATGGCTAAATACCGATAGAACATAAAACTCCAAATTTCAAGAGAAAAGAATAAAGTTCTGAAACGGATAAATCCTTTTATACGAAAGTTGAATAAAAAGATATTTTCAAAAGTTCTATGACATATTCAAATCATAAGAAACCACAGAAGTGACTTCATTTCTGTTGATAGCTCGTCGAATGAAATCTGAAAACTCAATTTTATGAAATTCCAAATGTCTGATTTCCTTACTAAAGAACGCATTTCGATACTCATCAATAAATAATAGGTTGGGTAATGGGTCCACAGCCGGATAGAACGAATAGAAAAATGTAATAAGTAGGCTGGACCAGGAGATATCAATTCCAATTAAAGGGCAATAGAAAAGGAATCCAACTGGAATGAACAGGAATACCATTGGGATGAGGGTCTGGAAAAAAAACATGGCTAGGAGTACGAGTAACCTTCAAATCATTATACAAAAAGATTAAATAACAAAAAAGCCACAGTGGGGTTCGAACCCGCAACCCAAGAACCCTAGTCAAAAGCGTGCTCTCCTCGACCACCGTGCCACACTTAGGACAGCAATGTCGCTTAAGAAGGAGGATTCTCACCTGCGCCACCAACGCCTTGTACAACTGCATCTGTAGCTTCTTTGAATAATCATTTTCCCCTTGAGAAATTAATTCTTGGATTTTCCTGTAACTTTTCGTTCCAAAGTACACAATTGTGAAGAATGGAATATTCTGAAAATTCAAACTTTTGAAAATGTTCTTTCTTTAGACCATACCATAATCACCGTCAAATTAAGTGCTCCAATCAAATCCTTTTTGCTCAAATATCGACTTCCAAATCGATCGATTCTCCAGTATAAGCATCCGGTATAGGTCATTTTGTCAGCGTCTATGTCGTACATCTCTTTCACATTCGATCTGAAGTAATTAAATTTTTTCAAAGCTTATCAAGTCAGTGATTTAAGGGCGCCTTAACTTTGAGTCAATTTATCTCGTTTCCTGTGAAAGGTATCAAAAAGTGATCAACCAACAAAATGTTGCTGATCTTATGATAAACATTTTGTCAGTTGAGTATTTTTTGGTAACTTCTAAAGAAGTTAAATGAGCTCAAAGTTATGAGTTAGCGGGCCCTTCTAATACAGGTTTTACTGTAAAGATCCTTTGAATTTGAATCAATTTATCTCGTTTCCTGTAAAAGGCATCAAAAGGTCGTCAACTGATAAAATATTGCTCTAATTATAAGCAATATTTTGTCAATTAAAAATGTTTGATATCTCTCACAAGAACCGAGATAATTTCAGTCGAATTTGGCTCAACCGTGTAGCTCAGCTGGTCAGTTTGGTGTACTTCTATCGAAAGTTTTACGGTATTACTAAAGCGACTTGAAGGTGGGGGGGGACATGAAAAAATAATGTTCTCGAAATTCCGTTCAAAGATGCCCCTCGAGGAGTTGAACTTGTGAGGGCGATGATTGAGGGTGCGGCACCGCTACCGACTGAGCCACACGGGCAAAGAGAAAGCGCACGCCCGATTGCATACATAAAGGCGAGGACTAAGCGTTGTACACCGTGACAGTAGAATGCATACTCTAACTACAAAAAAACTACGAAAAATTCAGTCAATGAATGACTTTCAAACAATCTATCTCTGTTACAAACTAGTTGTAACAGAAATTTCGAAACAAGTTTTTAGTTAGACATAAATGGAATGATTCCCTTAACTTTCAACTTTAAGCCAATTTATCTTGGATAAATTGGCTTCAAGTTGAATTGGATAAATTGGCTTAAAGTTGTATCAAAAGGTGTTCCATATATAAAACATTTTTTGATAAAATGATGAACATTTTATCAATTAACCATGTTCTGATATCTTGCCCAGAAAATGAGATGCATGCTCAAAGTTGAGAATCTGTAGTTTTTAGGGAAGGATGACCTAGTTTTAATTACTGTGTTATATTTCTGATATATCTACTTGAAAAATTAAATAATATGATATTTTGTATAAATGTCCAACCTCAAATACTCTATCATTTCTGGATCCGGTGAGAACAATAGCCAGTTATTAGTCACCCAAATAATTCCACCAAATATAGGAATTAAAATCCAGAATACGAGACGGAAACCACGAAAATAGCGGAGGCGTCCTTCCCTGTCCAAATCAAAGTCGCATTAAAAATGTTACGTTTTTCGTAGACTTATGAATTTCATGAAACAAATTTTTTTAAGAAAAAAAACTGACATTTTTTAACAATTTTGAAAAACAAATTTAGATCTTTTTCGAAAAATGGTACCGCTTTGGTATCTTCTGAGCTAGCTGGCCCAGCTACACGGCCGCAAAACTACAGTAATCACCTCTGCAACGCAAAAAACCTGAACACAAAATTGATGGCAATCGCGTATACTGTAGAAGCGAAACATCCAGTTAGAGACGCAGTTATGAAAAATGCTACAGTAGGAAAATCTACAAGTTTCGAGTTTTTCAAATCCATCACCATTGAGAAGGATGCGCCGTAAGTTTGAATGTACTGAAAGCTTTTTTTTAGTCAAATTTCTAAATTTTAAAAAATTTCCAAAAATGTCTACCGGCTGCACCAAAAAATCCATGACTGCATAAATCATTGAAATGACCGAAAAATAGCACATTAGATGTTTATAATTCCCCAACTTTTTCGGTGAATGATAAATCACTAAAATGATGAAAACCGAATTCACAGATAAGGAGAAAATTAGAGTAATCAGTTGGATATACGGTTTGATTACTGATAACCAGGACATTTTCTGAAATCGTATAGTTAAGAGAAAAATAATGAAAATCTGAAGATGTGTATTTCGTTTTTGTGACGATAAATGGTCCCCAGAGATTTTTATTTGTTATTGGGGAATGAACTCATGTCTAGAAAATGATGAGAATCTATCCGTTCATGTATTATGTATTAGAGCAAACAATAATTTAATTCTAGAAAATATAATAATGAAACTGAAAAAAAATTTTGAACAAAACAATTAAAAATTATACATAGAAAACTGGGGGATAGAAATTAGAATTACTGCTTTACAAATTTCAGAAAAAAAGTTGTACTAGCATATGATCTGTAAGCAGTTAACATGAAGCCATGGATTTCGTGTAAAAACTGAAGAATTTTGGAAAGTTATAAAAATTTTAATTAATTTTTCCACAGTTTGATTTTCAGTACATTCCCACTTACCGTGCACCATGTTCAATTCCTATGGACTTTAAAAAACTCGAAATTTGAGAATTTTCCTACTGTAGCATTTTTCATACCTGTGTCTCTAACTGGATGTTTTGTTTCAACAGAATACGCGATTGCCATCAATTTTGTGTTCAGGTTTTTTGCATTGCAGAGGTGATTACTGTAATTAGGACTTTTCGACTGTGTAGCTCATCAGGTAGCGGCCCGGTACCATATTGCCCAGCAATTCTAATCTTCTGAAGTATTTCTATGAATTAAAATGCATAACTTGGATATAATTTTTTGTTTGAAGAATTAAAAAATAAAACTTCTCTGTTTCATAAAATTCGTAAATCTATAGATTTTTCAATATTTAATGATTGTCGCACATTTCCAATAATGGGCGTCTCCAAAGACCCTCAAAATAGGAGTTGCGATTTTTCAAATCCCCCATGTTCACAAACAAGTTTTTGAGGAATCTCTATTTTTCTTCAGTAGACTCTGAAATTTTCAGACGAATTGAAAAATTCTAGACCCATTTCAGGATTTCAAAGTTGACTTTCTTCAACTAAAAAAATTGTAAGAAAGGATATGTACATTTATCATCGAAACCAGTTTTAAAAACAATTTTGTTTTCAATATTTTCTGTTACAAATAGTTTGTAACAGCGATAGATTGTTTGAAATTCATTAGGAGCATCCATCCAGAAACAAAAAACTGTACAAAGCTAAAGTTAGAACGTATTTTGTTTATACCATCGTCCAACGGACTAAACATATGCTACAGTAGCTCAGCTGGTAGCAACGCGATACCTTCAGCGTTGGGTCCACAAGTTCAACTCCTCAAGGAGCGTATGTGAACAAAATTTCGAGAAAATTAGGTTTTCATATCCCCCCTCCAAACCTTCAAAGTTACTAAACCCGAATTTTCCTAAATTCTTTGAAAATTTCTGTTTCACGAGCTGATTCTCAGAAAATTATTACTACGACACGGTGGTGTATCTTCCGTCCAATTTCCTGTCTAGCCTACCTAGAATCGTGAAAACCACAAATAATTGATCACATCTTTTTTATTACATCTCAATACACAAAACAAATACAAAAAATGAAATCTCCATACTTCGAAATTGCCAAAAATTGCATTCAACTTTTTTCCAGTACTCTTGCAATCTTTCTAAACTCATTGCTCATTTTTTTGATCTACACAAAATCTCCAAAAAAGATGGGAAATTATAGACATCTCATGTGCTATTTTTGTGCAATTTCAATGATTTTTGCAGTTTTGGATTTCGTTTTAAGACCTGTGAGCTCATTAATTTTTGAGAAGAAAATTGTTTGAAGTTTCAGAACATTTACAGTCGTGGAAGTACATTTTTCATGATGTCCGATCTTCGAAAAAGTTTTTTGTCCCAGGAAATGACTAGGATTTTGATCTGTAAGACAAAAAATTTGTCCGGGACATTTGGAAACTGGTCTTTTTGAGACTGCACGTTTCATAACCGGGAAAATTTCAAAAGTGGTCATCTCAAAAACAGGAATTCTGGAACTGGTTTTTTTTGAGACGGTTTAGAACCGGTCATTTCGTAACGGACCGTTTCGCCCCATGACATTTCAGAATCAGTCATTACGAAACTGTTGTAAAATTTCCGGTTGCGAAACGTCCCTGGCCGGAAAAATGCGTTTCAACAAATTGATATAAAATTAAAAACTTTTTAATCTGGAGTGCAGAGAAATTTAAAAAGATGAAACAATTTTTTGAAAAAATTCAAAATCAAAATGTTCGAAAAAAATTGTTTGATTTTCAGAATTGAAAAAAAAACTTTGAAAATTATTAATGTTTTCCGAAATCTTAGAAATTATTCAGGCATTCTTTGCGGCTGTTGTGGTTCCACAATCTACGGAATCGTCGTTCATTTTGTTTATCGATTTTTCGCATTGGAAAGGTTTGTCAATTAGTTTTAATTAGTCTAATTAGCGTTCAAATCGGAACCATTAATTACTAAAATTTTCTGTTTCGAAAACAGCTTATACTTTCTTTTCAAACGATTTTTTTAATAATACTGTGTATGTCTGCGACTGAATCTCAGAATTTCAGAATTTAAAAATTTCAGAAGTTCAGAATCCTCCAGAATATCAGAATCTTAGAATATCAGAATCTCAAAATTCCAGATTAACAGAATCTCAGAATCTTAGAATCTCAAAAATATTTCCTGTTTCTGAACGTTATTTTTATCTAAAAATATATTTTTTTATCAGTATAATATCAGTCAGTATCAGTATAGTAGTTAACAATTCCTTTTTAATTCGAATTTCTAGAACGGGAAGACTCAAATATTTCAAAGGTCCCTTTCTCATTTTCTGGTTCTCTCTACCTCTAATTTCTGGCCTAAATTGGAGTTTCTTATGTTACTATCTATTCGGAATGTCCCCAAAATCGTCAGACTATCTTAGGTACCAAAATTCTGAAGTTTGACTGAAAAAAAAGAAGAAATTTCCAGGCCAATAACTCTAGACATTTTCAATGTTTCAATTTCCAATATTTCATATTCGGCGGCGGTTTTCTGGCCAAAAAACCAAATTTCTTGGTCCGACTTCAATTGGAAACATGGAATTGGTTTTGTTAATTGTGTTTTATTAATGCAAATTTCATTCGGTATCATTCTATGGATGTGTGCAAAAAGTCGACTGAAAATTAAGGAATTATTGAAACAAGGAGTTTCAAAATATTCGAAAGACTTGCAAATTCAGTTGTACAAAGCATTGGTTGTGCAGGTAGGTTTTATAATAAATAGCGAAGAATTAGAAAATAAAAAAAATTGAAAAAGTTATGATAATTTTGAAACATAAAACAGTTCAATTTTTTGGAATTTAATCTTAAACAAGGTTATGCAAAATCACGGTTGACCGCGGACGGCTCAGCCGTAATCAAAGCTGGCCGCGGCCAACCGTGCAAATCTAGAAAATTCCAGACCCTCATCCCCACAATCTTCATATTCATTCCATTTGGAATCCTGTTCATTTGCCCATTTTTCCTAATCAATTGTGAATTTATTTCTGAACCTGTCACTATTTTCTACTCTATCTATCCAGTTTTGGACCCTTTACCACTTTTATTTTACATCGATATATATAGAAATGCTTGTCGAGGTGAGATTTTTAGAAACGAAATTTTACCTTTTAGTTGAAAATGGTCAATTTTAGACGCCTACAAAAGACCTTTTAAATTTGTCTGAAAATTTTAGAATGTACTAAACAAAAATAGAGTTTAAATTCTGTAGTTGACAGATGTTTTGCAAAAAAACCAGCAATTTTGTCGGAAGCGAAATTGCAGGAGTTTTCTAGGCCATGTGATCTCGTCCTCCTCCTCGTGGAGTACACGACAAAAGTCGGAGCGAGATCCAACCGGGAAATTCGTTGCGCCTTTAATCTTG
>NC_013487.2:3417175-3423136 GCF_000004555.2 Caenorhabditis briggsae | reverse complement strand
CGGGGAAATGTTCTTGCCGTGTACTCCACGAGGAAGAGGACGAGTTCACATGGCATAGAAAACTCCAGCAATCTCGCTTCCGCGGCCCCAGCAAAATTGCTGGTTTTTCTGTTTTCTGCAGAAGGATTTTCTAACCGAAAATTTACCAGATGTTTAAACGATTAAAAAAAGTCAACTAAAATAATGAAAAATGGGTATTTTTAAACAGTGATAATTTGTAATTGGAAATTTCCAGAAATCCTATTCTCAAAATGCAAACCGAATCGAGTGGATGTGTTTTCTGTGGGAAATGAAGAACGGGATTCCACCAATCATTCGATTTGAATAGTCTTCTCATGAACTAAAAAAAAATTTTTTTTTTCATTCAAAATAAAAATATCAAAAATTGAGTTATACAGCTTCACTCTCCCTGTACATTGTAGAATTGTCCTCAACTTTGGCGGCTGGAACTGTGCAACGGAAGCAGTCGAAGAGCTCTGAAAATATACTAATTTTAAAATTCTCTGTTTCACCATCTAATGGAATTTTTCCATTTTTTCAACATGCTACTCTTGAGGAATAATTTATAAAAATTTCAAACTCCCGCCAAACCTAAAACAACTTACCATAGAACGCTAGTCTATACTCTTGTACAATGAACATAATTGGTAGAGGGTCTACAGCCGGGTAGAGTGCGTACAAGTACGTCGTGACGTATGACCAACTTCCAATGTCCACGTGGAATAGTGGAGCAGTGAATAGGGCTCCGAGGGGTAGGAAGAATAGGAATACAGGGAGAAATGTCTGCAAAAAATAGGCTGAATGAAGTCGTTAGTGCATTATCTAGAAAATGAAATGTGAAAAATATACAAAGTTTTTGAAACGGCATTTTTTGTTAAAAAATGGCAAGGTCCAAAGATCGGTTCCCTCGATGTTTCACCTATGAACCCTTATTTACAGTTTCATTGGAAATGTTGTATCAAAAACCCGATTTGCTGGATTTACGCCTCCCTGAATCTCTCAACTTTGACTCAATTTATCTTGGTTCCTGTCAAAGATATGGAAACGCTGTCAACTGATAAATTGTTTATCACCAGCATGTTTGCCGCGCCTCCGGTGCTTCAAACAGTTGGATAGTGCGCCTTCGGCGCGATGAGACCTATTCATTGTACTGTTCGTCGCTCCGCTCCTCACTTTTTCATTTTTCTTTCTCAAAGGATCACGTCATTCATATTTTATTTTCAAGTTTTTCGATATTGTGACACACTTTCAGGATTTCCAATTTTCGAAAGATTTCTGGATTTCTGTCTTTTTTAATTCAAAAAATCGGAAATCCTGTAAATTCAGAATAATAATCTCGGGGTTCCAAAAAATCACGATCCGCGATTTGGAAACTCAAAAACTTGGGAAAAACTCTCAAATTTCCATATTTAGATATTTACTTGAACATATGAAAATTCGCGAGTTTTGTAATTGCGAAAAGTGTTGAGTTAGGACCGTCTCAATTTCTCAATTTCCAAATTTCTTAAGTTACGAATTAGAAATTCTGAAAGTCAAAACTCGAAGTCTTTCGAATTTAAAAAAAATCATGAATTAACCTTCCGAAAACGTGGACATTCGGACTTGAAACTTCTGAATATTGACAATGAAGAATTTTGGAACTTTCGATTTTTTGTAATTGATCCCTAAATCCCCAATTGTCTTTACAATTTCTGGATATCTTTATTTTAGACATTCCAAATATTCAAACTTCTGAATATCCAAAGATACGAATTGAGACCTTGAAAAGAATAAGCGCGGAAGAATTTCTATTAGTAAATCTTAGAAACATTTTTAAACTCTTTTTAGCTTTGCACCTATATAGTCTAATTTAATGCCATGGCGTTCTATTTTTAACGAATAGCTGGAAGAAAGTTCTATTAGAGGGTGGCATTCTATTCTTCAACACTATTTTTTCCGAAAAAAGGAGACATTCCAAAAAAAATTTTCGGAATTTTTCCGGTAGAAATTCTATTCCGAACTCCGTTCCGAACATCCGTGGCTGACTCTAAGAATCAACAGATTGATAATCTGGTAAAGAGTAATTTTTCGGCGGCATTCTATTAGAAGGGCATTCGATTGGAGAGTGTTGTTTTTCGGAGGCTGGCATTCTATTTTTCGGAGCACATCTCAGAGAACGTTCTATTAGAGGGGATTCAATAAAGAGGGGCTATAGGGTGTTTTCAGTGTATGACTTTCGGCTTTTCATCAAAAACTTCTGTGCTTTCAGACGGATCTTTCAAGAAAAACCCATTAAATGTACTAATTTTTCACCAAATTTTCTTCCAAGGTTTTCTAGTGACTTGAGACAAAAACAAAGTGAAAGCTTCGAAAATCAATCAAATATTAAATCGACTTGAAACTAATCAAATTCGGGAAACTTGTTTTACCATTTCATTCAAGAAGAGAAAATCGTTCATTACATTTTCACACATTTCTGAACCGTGTTGAAAATCCGCAAAAAAATGCTGGCTATCGAACTCGAACCCGCAACGCACGATATCGGCTTTTTCTACCCCTTCCTGTTCCCCCGGAGATTATGCCGCAACCATTCACTGTGATATGAATTCACTTGATTAGCTGTCTTTTTAGGCGCCTCTAGTATAGAACGACAACCGAATCGGCGAAGGCGCGGTATAATGCTGCAGCCGACAAAAAGCGGGCTCGTGTCAACCACTATGCTATGCATTGGCGACGACCACACCAAACTCTCCAGTCGAGTAGAACCTCTACGCCCTCCCTCCCCTCTTTCTCTGTGGCTCTCATGGCGCAACTGTCACAGGTGATTCGCGCAGCGTCTATAATAGGTGAAATATTGTTCGCGGAAAATCGCCATGGGTACATCGGAACATGCCTGCCGCAGACCATTTACAGACCAATCGCGAACGCGCCACCGCAAACTACCAATATTCGCCCTATCGCGAGCAAATCTCCTACAATTGGCTTGTCGCGAGAGCAATAATTGGCATATATTATTTCGAAACTGGAAGCTAGCAGCTGCTAAAAATTGTTTATTACACAGAAAAAACAATGAAAAGCGAAAAAACAATTAATTAAGTTATATTATTCTCTTCCGCTGTTGTCGTACTGGCTGAAACGGCATCGGAGCTTCTCGTTTTGTCCATTTTTGCCTCAGTCGATGACGATGAGCAGAAGATGATGTTGATTGTTGTTTCGAAGTAACTGAAATGAATTATCTAGATTTTAAGCTCACAATTCTTTTTGTACTATACCTCTGACACAAGTTATCGACTGGACATTTTTTTCGAAATCCGCGAACTCAACACTTCCGTCTGAAATCAACTTTTTTCTCTGATATTCGTTTTCAAATTTACCCACTGTTCCAGAACTTTTTCTTTCCTCATTCTTAGTTGCATTTTTCCGGAGTGCCCAGTCGACATACAGGAAAATTGAGATTTTCTGGCACCCTGTAAAAATTAGATTAAAAATCTGGACGCTTCTTACCTTTTGAAAGTACAGAAGCAATGCTTCTTCCAGAGTTTTTCGAAATTTCGGCTTCTTGCTTCCGACTTTTGTCTTCCGGCCATTTTCTCTATTTTTCTGCAAACAAAACGATACATTCATGGTTATACAGTATTCTAGTATAGTATTATATGTTAATTAATAGACTCCGAACAAAAAATGCGAAGAAAACGACGAAAAAAAAGTAAAGTATCCAAAATAATAAAAAGAAGTTCGGAAAATAAAAAAACAAGAATTTCTTCGCGATTATCCAATTGTGGACCTTTTATAGGGCCAGTTAGTAAGATACGCATTTTGCTCGCGAATGGTCAATTGTAGAACCTCTCGTTCGCGGTAGATAAGTAATTGGTCGATTATAGCCCTTCTTCTGTAATTGGTCAATCACGAATCACCTGTGGAGTGCGTGCGCAGCTATTTTGCGAAAGGTCGCGAGTTCAGTTTTGGTTGCTGCCAAACTCTTATTTGAAAACCCAAAAGTCGACAGACGGACACCGGGACGGACAGACGCGTCTAGCGTTTTATATATAAAGAAGATAGTATCACTAACATTTTAGCAGCCGACAATCTATTGATATCTTGCTAAGGAAATGAGATAAATCAGCTTTAAATATCGGCTTATTCTAAAGATAAATCGGTTCATTCTACTTAACATCCTTCCGTTATTACCTTCACTTTTCTTATATAATCAAAATAGTAAAATTTAAATATTTCCCACCTGAACCACCAACGCCTTGTAGAGCTGTAGCTGTAACCGTTTTGTGTAGTCACATTCTCCATGTTCCAGAAGTTTCTTGATTTTCGAGTGACTCATCACACCAGCAATAATCATGATACTAAATGGAAGGGCCTGAAAAAGATCTTTATAGTAGCTCAAAAGAGATCCCAATAAAGCCAAAAAAATGGATCAGGAAATGCGCTCCATCGTTTCATGTTTGATACTCAGTCAACAAGAAGTAGTTCACTGGAGCGCATTTTCTGGCAAAGAGTTTTAGGTCGCTGAAGCCCAAATAACGCAAAGTAAACGCACCATACTAATGGACAAAATGATATAGCTGATAAAAATACTCCAATCCAATTGTGGAATTCCTTGACCATCTGGAGGGTAGAAAAACGCTGCAGAGTAGACGGTTTCGTTCATGTGAAGACCGAAATTATCCAGCACTGTTTGCCTGAAATTTCTTGGCGTTCAAATGAGCTGTTACTATTTTTACTGTAGATATGGAAACTTTGAAACTATAACTTTTTTTCTGAAAACTAAAACTAGTGTTTTTCTCTCTAAATTTTATTTGTCTCACTGGTGTAAAGGAGAAGTATTCTGAACAAGTATTGGAGTTTTTCATTCAAAAAATTACAGAAAAATATTATGTTTCATTGGTTCATTTTTTAAAGAAAATGTTGTATTTGATTGTTGAGAGAAAAAATGGTAATTGAAATTAAGGAAAGTTCAAGAGCTGTTTCAAAGTTTCTATTAATCATTTTCAATTAAAGATGCACCAGTTGGAGTTCCTCTCGAGTTTGTATTACAATTTTTGAGTCTCGTTATTGTTACTTAAAGTTACGCCTGCATACATAGTTCTGAGGCCGTATGCAAGAAGGATTTTCCAGAAAACCGTTTTCTTTGGAAAATGTTTTTCTTGGAAAACGCGTTTTCCGTATGCAAGAAGCGGAAAATGAAATGGAAAACATTTTCCGGTAAATGATCGTTTTCCAGCCTCTATTTTCCGAAAAATGTTGGCGTATTTCCGGTGTCGGGATATACGTCAGTGATATTGTTAGCCCGAAAATTGGTAATTTCAAGTTTTCACCAAGTTAAACCTATCAATACATAATACAATGTTTGGAAGACTGATAAAAGTGGCAATTATGATTATTGGTGAAATTTCTTTTGAGTGGAATGTTTTCAGGAGATTCCGCTATTTTTCTATCTAAATCTGACCTTGTCTTCATCATAATTGAGTGAAAATTTTAAAATAGGGGTTAATTTATGATTTTTGGAGCTAGTAGGAATTGATATTTCATCATTCAACTCGGCAGACGATAGTTTCAGAGTGAAAAGGGAAATACAATGGAACCTCTGAGCTGGAAAATGGCTCCTCAAAAAGTTACATAACTCATGAGTTATAGTTCACTATAGGAAAAATTGATCAAACTTTACATTGCCCTAATAAACACATATTTAAATAAGTTTCCTTTGAAATTTATATTATTTTTTCAGACTGACGCAGCCAACTAAGCCATTTTGAAAATTTCGAATAATTCGGAAAAGAAAACGCCTGGAAAAAGGTTTTCCGGAAAACGAAAATTTTCTTGCATACCGAAATCGTCATTTTCCGGTAATTCGTTTTCCGTCTGTTTTCCACTTTCTTGCATACGGCCTCTGGTATGCTATTCAAACATGCAAGAAAATGTCTCCCAAACTTTGAGCCAATTTGCATGCTTTTTATCATACTTGTAATCCGG
>NC_013487.2:3404000-3416959 GCF_000004555.2 Caenorhabditis briggsae | reverse complement strand
TTGCTCCTTTTTCTCTGTAACTCTGTTCGCAGACAAGATACAGTATTCCAAATAATACCGTTTTGTAGTACTCGTGGAGCTCTATCATACCTGATTAATTTGGTTCGAAAACATTGATTCTGAAAGAAGTTATGGCAGGGCCCGGCAAAGGCCCGGATTACAAGTATGCTTTTTATGGAAGATATCAAAAAGTGGTCAATTAACAAAATGTGTATGATAACATTATTTACATTTTATCAGTTTATCACTTTTTGATATCACTCACACGAACAGAGATAAATTAGGTCAAAGTTAAAATGAGCTTTTATTACAGGTGTGGTTGAAAATCAACATCAACAAAAGTTATCACTGTTCCAAAACGTCCAATTATTATATTTTCTACTCTCATGTCAAGAACTATCAGTAGTAAAATCTGCTCAGGTTCTTTGTAATATACTTTGTTGTTTCAAATTTTTCATAACTAAACTGTCAAATTCAGAATCTCTGAATCTGAAAATTACTTATGCTCACCTGATATACTCCGTTGTTTTTTCATTCCTTCGATAATAAAACCATGACAAATGAAACCAGTTGACTCCGCCCAAAACTGGAATGATAAACCAGAAAATGAGGTATTTGCCAGAGAAATATCGAAGTCTTCCTTTTCTGAAATATTTTTTGTAAAATTTAATGTGTAATGGAACTAAAAACATTCAATAAAATATATAGACCCATTGAAACCATACCTCTCCAATGCAAAAAATCGATAAATGAAATGAATAGCAATCAGGAACGGTGTGACACCTCCACATCCACATAGGACACCTAAAATTCTAAACATTTCAGGCAAACTATTAAAATTCAACTACTTATTGCAATTTGAGCCGAATCCTCGGAAAACGGCCAGTCCTTTGTGCTCATTATCATGAAGAAGCAGTTTCCATGGCTGTGAATGAACTGGAAATTGAAATTTTGGATTTTTCAGAAAAGAAAAATTTAAAAATCCTCAGAGGATTGGATAACTTATTCCAACCAACCCTGTATCAGATAAAGAAAATTTTGATACCAAAACATTTTTTTCGGTTTCATTTAGTTCGTGTTATTGTTGAAACGAAATTTTGAAATTTCGTTTCAAACATGAATTCTCATTCGAAAAAAAATTCAAATCTAGATCAGAAAACGGCTTCATGATTTTATCATAGACAGAATGATAAAATAAAACAAGTCAAAAAAAGAAATTAATGAGAATTCGATATAACAGACAGATTGCTTTGTAGGAAATTTTTTGAAATTTTTTGAATATTTTGAAAGAGTAACTTTTTCAAATTCTCAAATTTTCATGAGATTTTTTGTTACTGTCTGATCTACGCAGTCGCAGGCTGCCGACTAAATGTAAAGGTTACTGTAGCCGCATGTGAATTTGTGAAAGAACACTCTAATTTTTCTTATCACTCACTGGTCTGACAATCATATCAATGACTGCGAAAAGCATTGAAAACGTTGAGAAATAAATCATCAACGCTTTATAATTCCCCATTTTCTTCGGCGACTTTGTGATTATCAGGTAGATCAAAATGGAATTGAACAGAATGGCAAAAAATAAAGAAGAGCACTGGAGAAGGAGATTCAGTTCGTTGGAAATCTTCATGATGAGTCT
The DNA here is from genome assembly GCF_000004555.2 of Caenorhabditis briggsae. Classification (NCBI taxonomy): domain Eukaryota; kingdom Metazoa; phylum Nematoda; class Chromadorea; order Rhabditida; family Rhabditidae; genus Caenorhabditis; species Caenorhabditis briggsae. The sequence continues at coordinate 3,415,323 of NC_013487.2, read as the reverse complement.
AGAACGATATTTTTGATTTAACAATTAGATTAGAGAAATAAAAATTATGTTATTGAAAAGATTCTAAAAAATATGGGCACAATGAAATAGGAGATTTTGTATATCAGAAAATTGTTTGAAAAGGGTGAACATTAAAATTGTATCAAATTAATGGAAATCTAAAGTTTTCTATGAAACATGTCAAAACAGTAATTTTTTGTCAACTTTTTTCGGGGAAACAAAAAAAAGTTTCAAGAAATAATCCAGTTAAAAAAGACTCTCAAAGATTTGAACTTTTGGACAAAACAGCAGAGGCGCCGCGCAGCTACCGACTGAGCTACGCGGTCGCATATATAAGGGGTACGGTAGGAATACTGTTCTTCGTACACCATGACGCAAAAAAGCATACTTGAAAATTTTCGGTTAATGAAAATTCCTTTTTGTACTCGGAAAACGAAAAAATCAGAAAACAAACTAAAATCTCACATATTATTTTCTTTTTTTTTGCTGATACGTCATGAAGAAGATGAAAGTTTATAATTTGGCTCATTAGCAAAATGCTCCAGACCAAAAAATATGTTTTTTTTGAAAAAAAGACATCATTTTTTAAGATAACGAATTAGAGGGTCAAAATGAGGTCTTTGTTTTGAAAATTCAGAAAACTATTTTTTAGTCATTTTGCAACCTGACGTTCTAGAGCCTTGATCAAAAACATTTTTTCAAACAAAAAAAAATAAAAATTTATGTTTCAAAAGATTCATAATTTCATAAATTCAGTCAAGATTCTGAGAAATTCGATATTTCAGTCGTTTATGAAATTCAGTATAATTTTTTCCAATAAATCTAACTTTACGATTTACCAGTGAAAATTCGCGGCTACGCCGCGATTTCCACTGGCCCAGTACACCATAGACATGAAGCGCTCGGTAGTCCATGGCTACATACAACACACTATTATAGGAGCCCCATGCCCTTTGGAGTTATTCAAGTAAATGTCCGAGACGGACACACAGACACACACACAGAAAAGTTTCCTTAGTAAGAAGTAGATGAGAAAAGAAGAGAAATCTATGATCACAAACAATACATGAAAGCAAAGAAAATCGGAAGGAAGCTCTTAGATAATTACAACGTCTACATATGAAAAGGGAAGACGAAAAGAAGGAAAAAACTGACAGAAAATCAGAAAATATGTGAATCATAAGCTAACTACAAAAATTCGGAAAAAAGAAGATTTCAAGGGAAGAGAAAACATATTTTTGAAGTATAGTAGGTGGGACTCTTGGAGGTTTGGCGAATAACATTTGGAATTTTATTTTACTAAACTCAAAAATTTATCGAAACAGAAAAAAAGTTGAAAAATATCATTAATCTAGAAAAGTTTTCCAGAATTTTCCAGAATTCAATAGGTTCATCTTTCCCATTTTTTTGATGGATTACTCTATTTTTCCACTTTTTTACTCATGTTTTTCCTCTTCAATTTGTTCTTCTATTCATAAAAAAGATTATACTTTTTTCTGGACTTTTTTTTGGCTTTTTAATCTCTTTTTTTCGAAAAAATTGATGATTCAGATTGATCAAAAAAACATCTTGAAAAAACGTAAAATTTTCTAAAAAAAGCAACATTCAATTTTAATGAAATTTAAAAAAAAAATTCCACCAGTTTCAGAAATTAAAATTATAAAAAAAGTTTGAGAAAAAATAAAATTGCTGTTTCAAAATGTCCAAAAAATAATTTCTTTAATTGTTAAAAAATAATCGTAGGATACTGCAAAAAAATAGTCAAAATTTTAAATTTTGAAAAAAATCAAATTTTGAAAAAAAAATGAAAAATTAATGAAATTGTTTCAATTTGTCCAAAAAATACTTTCCTAATTGTCAAGAAATAATGATTTTGACAAGACCATATCCGACTTTAATAACGTTCGAAGAAAGTGAAACTTATAAATTTTATGATTTTAAAGGTGATTTTCAGAGGATTTTCGGAGGCAGAGTATGCATTCTACCGTAACGGTGTACAACGCTTAATGTCACTCTGCGTACAGCGGTCGCCCTCATCCTTATGTTTACCATCGGGGTGTGCGCTCTCGTTTCGCCCGCGTGGCTCAGTCGGTAGCGGCGCTGTACCCCTGATCTGCCTGTCATGAGTTCAACTCCTCGAGGGGCACATTAAACGAAATTTCGAGAACATTTTTTTCATGTCTCCCAACCTTCAAAACCCACAATCAATTTAAAAAAAATAAAATTTTAAAAAATGCGGAAAATGTTTTTGAAAAAATATTGCAAATTGCCAATTAAACATTTTTTTAACATTATCTCATTAGGCGACCAAGACTAATTTTAATAAAATATCAAAAAATTGAAACACTAAATTAATACAATTAATTTTTAAAAAATTCGATTTTTCAATGTTTCAAAAGTATTGTATCAGAATCATAAATTCTCGTTTCTTAATCAATTCCAGTTTTCACAATATTCAAAAAATAAAAGTATTAAAAAAATAATTTTCTGACCGGAATTTTCCATAACTTTATTTTTCAAGGTCCATATTTTTTTCAAAACTATTTTTTCAATGTTCGAAACACAATTTCAAACTCTAGTTAAACTTACAACAAACTTGAAACATGAAAATTTTACATCTGATGGCCTAGAAAAACAAAATTTAAAAAACCCAGCCAATTGCACGCTTTCCCTAATATGAACTGCAAGCCTTTTTCTCAACGGAGCGCGGTTGCGCGCGGCGAAAAATTTAATTTTTTAAATTTTGTACTGAAAAACCGGTTTTTAGCTAAAGTTTCTTATTTTTCGCCAATTTTTTTCAATTTTTCGTCCATAGGAATTGTTAAACCGGCTAAAACACACATTTTAAGTATAAAAGCAGCAAGTTCTGACTAAAAATGAAAGAGGAGATTTTTAAGAAATTTTCTAAAAACGGAAATTTCTCAAATTGTTCGGTGTTTTAAGAATTTCTTTTGTTAAACTATTGTAAAGAATTCATTTTTGAGTGTTTCGAACTATTATCCGCCAAATTGCTCTACCGGTCAAAAAAGATATTGCGATTTTTAGAAGATTGCTTAATAATCTATCTCCTCTGGTAATCGGTTTCCAACCAGATTCAGGAAAATTCCGGAGCAAAAATGGCTAGATCTGGTTAGAAAATTGTCCGAATCAGGTTAGAAAATTAGCTTTTCCGGCCGGATCTGGTCAGAAAATCATCAGATCTGGTCGGAAAATAAAAATTTTCCGAATCTGGTTGGAATTTTACTCGAATCTGGTTGGAAAATGCGCGTTCCCGAATCTGGTTGGAAAATTGCCCGAAACTGGTTAGAAACCGATTACCAGAGTCCTCTTTCATTTTTTGTCGGAACTTGCTGCTTTTGTACTTAAAATGTGTATTTTAGCCGGCTTAACAATTCCTATGGACGAAAAATTGAAAAAATTGGCGAAAAATAAGCAAATTTTGCTAAAAACCGGTTTTTCAGTACAAAATTTAAAAAATAAACATTTTCACCGCGCTCCGCTGAGAAAAAGGCTTGCAGCTCAGAATATTCACTGGGGAGAGCGTGAACTGGAAAAAAAAGCTGTGAAATTTCAACGAAAATCGTTTTTTGCTAGTATTCTACAAATTCCTTTTTCTCAATAATTTGTAAAAAATTGAATTTAAGAATATTAGTTTTTTGTTATTGTTCCTTGTTGTTATTGTGTTTGGCAAATTGGCATTTCTTGGCGCCTATCGCTATGCAATTCTCGGCATTTGCGACGTACGTCAATATTGAAATTCTAGAAAACTTCTAAAAAAAAGAAAAACTGAAAAAAAAATTCTTTAAAACATCCAAAAACCCCAATTTTCCATCACAATTCGTCTCTTCCCCCTCTCTCCCCCTGAGCCCCGCCCCTTTCGCACATAAAGCATGGCGGGCGGCGGAACCCGGGAGATGTCGGCCGCTCGTTTACCCCCTACCACCTACTATCCGCATGTGTCTTCAGTCTTCAGTATGGGTCAAATATTGATCTGCAACTGAAAATGAAGAGATCGGGCGATGAAATTCTGTGATTACATCGCACGGCGGGGTGGGAAACGCAATACCTGACCGTCAGCCTCGATTCTGACACAAAGTTGTCTGAAGACTTTTATATAGTTCAGTTTTTATGAAAATGATTTTGAGGAATCGTTTGCAACACATCTGGGCACCTGTGTTAGAATATCCTTTTTTAATTTCCCAGTACTTCATCTTGTTGACTTGGCATTTTGTTGCAAAAGTATTGTCGAATTGAAAAAAAACAACTGACGCCTGCATTGAAAACGATTACAATTTTTTTTCGATGAAGATAGCACAAATTGAATGACAACAATGAAAATTGTCCAAAAATTTTATGGAAGTTCTCGGAAATCGAGAAACTCTGGTAGAACTAATTTAATGAAAATGAACAATATAGCTAGGCACCGCAACGCGAGGGGGCGGAGCCTAATTTTTTTTCTCTTGGGGGGTATCTGGCATGTTTGAAGGCGTAGAACTCGAGACTGGATGGACCGATTTTTATGAAATTTGGTTTCGTTATGTAAAAAAACACGTAGAATCGACTGATGTAAAGCGTTTGCGTTGAAAACCAACGACTTTCAAAATACTCGTGAAAAACAGAAATCGACATGAGAAATTTGGTCTGAAAAGTGTAATAAAAGTCGATGTCGCTTCTTTTTATGATTGTTCTAAATACTTTTTTAGATGTTGAATAAGATGCATTAAGCCATATTTAGCCAGCAGTTCCCCCATTTTTGCAGTAATCCATCAAACTTCAAGCAAAAATTGTGAATTTTTTTCAGCGATGACCCCATGTTTTTAATATCAAAATACTTAGATCAATTCTATGACTGTTCAGATATGCAATTTGATGACATTTGAAAAGTTTGAGCTAGCAAAAAACGCATCCAAAGATGACATGGTTCTAAAATTTAGACGTTTTTGCGAATTTTGACGGTAATGCAGGTCGATGTCGCAGATTTTCATTACATATTCAGATTCTACGAAAAATTTGCTACAATATACATGTTCGAGTTTACTTCTACCTGTTCCCCCATTTTTTTAATATCTCAATTTCCACCTAAAAATGTGAATAAAATGTGTTCAAATCGTTGTTTAGAAAAGAGAGGCAGCGCGTGCTTCATATCAGCTTTTCAATACGCCAACTGTCAGCGCGCGCATGGAGTAGTGGGTAGTGTTTCGGGACGGCGCGCCACCGGCCATGGTTCGATTCCTTGCTGTATCAAAAGTCTTTTTTCAGTGGTTTTCCAAACTTTGTGCAACTTTACGTAACGGTGTATGCACTGAAAACCAATGTTCTTACGACTTACAGTAAATTATTGATTTTTTTTAAATTAATTGTTTTTGAACATATAATTATACCTCTAATCTATAATGGATAGCGGAAGTGACGTTGAACCACCTCCTAAAGTATCGAAAACAGGTAAGAATACTATTTTGGACTCATTTATAATTAAATTTTCCAGAAATTTTGACACCTTCTCGAGCTCAGAAACTCAAGGAACTTCATCTCAGCATTCTGGCCCAATATGGAATCAACTCAGAATTTGAAGTCAGTCGTCCAATGGATGTTGTAAACAACGAAGTAGTCTGTTCCTCGATGGCGCTGAACGTATCAAAGATGGATGTGTTCACGAAGTCGTTGTTAGGATTGGATGGAAACGAGCAATGTGATCTTTCCAAATTCAGAAGAAGGTTGACTTGGATCGAAAATCAGCACAAGATCAATCAAAGAAGGAATAAGGATAAGTCTTTTGAATTTTTCGATCGATCGATGACGGAACATTCCAATTTTCTTGATTTTTTCTTTTTATTATTAGTTTCTGATTCCTTTCCTTCGTTAGTTCAGTAGTTTGTTTTGTAGTTCTTTGTTTTCTGGTGATTTTCAGGTAGAAAAGTGACGAGCGATGCGAACAACCGAAGTTTCAATGGCATTCGCTTTTTAAATCATCTGTTTCTCAAAAATCCAGAGTCTATAATTTTTTAAACAAAATTTCAATTTATAAAACACGAATGCCATCATCGATCGTTCTTCTCTGCTTCTGATCGCTCGCATCGCTCGATACTTCACTGATTTCCGTGTTTTCTACCTGAAAATCAGTAAAATTTAATCATAGTCGTAATAAAAATTGTTTCTCAAACTCATTCTGTTTTTTTACATCTCCATTTTACTATATTTCGACATGCCGGCTGACGAAAACCAATTGAAACTCTTCACAGCGCTATGAAAAACATCACAGCAATAAATCGGGAATTTTCTGCGCCGCACGTTTGCAAAAGGCGTCGCCCCGCCCACCTTGCCCCGCCCACTTTTCCGTGCCCACTGCAACCCCCTCAGAGAAAATGGATGAAAAAGGGGGTTACAAAAAAGGGTGTATCTCGAAAACGGATGAACATTTTCGAAAAAAAATTCGGAATTATACTAATATTGATATGGTGAATACGATAATATAAACAATTCTCAGGAAAAATGAGTTTGAAAAAATCGTTGTGGTGCCTAAATATAGCGAAAATATTGTTCCAATCATTTTTTGACAAACTCCATTACCTTTGTTGTTTTTTCAAAATTTTGAATTTCGTCTCATAGTCAGTTTTACAGAGCTAAGAAAATAACATCAGCTATACTTCTAACGTTTCACGATAAATCTTCTCTAGGAAAACTTTATAACAATTTATCAAAGTATTCAGTTATATCCGATTATCACTTCTCGAAGGTTCCTCTTCATATACTCCAACTCGGGGGCTTCTACATCTCAAGAAGTCGAAGAATTCTGAAAAAAATTTAGATTATTAATGAACTGATAATTCAAAAACAAAAAATTCACAGTTTCATAATGACCATAAGTTCCTAGAGTTTTCTTTTATTGTAGTTCGTCCATGTTCAATTCTTTTTTATCCCATAGTTCAGGAGCCTCAGCTGCTCAGCTGCTAGCAACGCGATGTGTCCAACAATGGGCCCATAAGTTCAATTCCTCGAGGGGTGCATACGGACAACATTTTCAGAGCAATTTTTTTCGTGTCCCCCTTCCTTTAAGCTTCAACTAACTTCAACATTTACCTGTAATAGCATTTCTATAATAATCCACAAAATACAAAGTTGGCAACGGGTCGACAGCTGGATAGAGGGCATAGACAAAAGTTATTGGCGCCGATAAAAATTGACAATTTATCTCAAAAATTGGAAGGATGAAGATGGTCCCGAATGGAATGAATAGAAGGAATACAGGAATTACTGTCTGAAAATTCGGAAGTTTTAAAGCAAAATTCGGAGAATCCATTTTAAGCGTATCATCTCGTTTGAATAAAATTGTACAATAAAGTTGCCAAATAAAAAAATTGAAGCTCTATTTTTGTTCAGTATACTCTGAAAATTTCAGACCAATGTAAACTTTCTGGACTAAATTCGTAGCGCTAAAATGTTGCCTTTTTTTTGAACTAAAAGTTATTAAAGTAAATTATGTTTTCACTACCCCTATTTTCTACCGTTCTTAATTTCTCCCTTCCTTGAAACATTAACCCACCTGAGCAACCAATGCCTTATACAACTGCATTTGTAAATTCTTCGAGTACCCCGTCTCTCCTTGTTTCAACAGCGCTCTAATGATAAACCAACTCTTCCCACCAGCAAATATCACAACCATAAATGGAATCGTCATAACACCCAAAAACAGGCCAAATCCAATGAAACTTCTCTCACTGACTATTCTTGTCCCATTTTTGTCCAATGGATAGAATGCAGCACCCGCATAGGCGCAGTTGTCAATTTCCAAGTCGAAAAAGTCTTTGACTGTTTGTCTGAAATTTGTGGATTTTGTAAGAAATAAGCTTCTTTTAAGCTACTAGAGCTACTAGAAGGACTTGTTAAATCAATCTCTTGAAACGGAGAAATTTAGAATTTCAGAAGATCGAAAGCAAAAAGTTCAAATCTCCTTTATTGATTTTTATAAACTCTTGAGGAGTTGAAGGAATTTTATAAGGTACCGGCTGAGCTACGCGGTCGCAGCTAGAGCCTGCCTGCAGAGGAATGTTGCGGTAGGAAGTAAAATGTGTGAACACCGATTACTGTACACCGTCCCGCAAAAATGCACAAGGTTTCATTTAAAAAGTTCGCTTCTACTTTTTTCCGATGGCTGAGTAACAAACGTATTATATGAAAGACATACGTTGATTTAAAAAAGTAGTTTAATCAGAATGACAAAGTTCACATTTACAAATTTCTTGAAACATTAGTAATTGACGAAGCTGTCAAAAACATGTCTTTCACCTTATATATTCTGTCTTTATTGGATCCATTGAAAACACTGTAAAACACACTGAAAACCAGGCGGCTCCTCCGATGAATGGAATGAGAAACCAGAAAATGAGACATTGGGTTTGGAAGAATCGAAGACGGCCATTCCTGGAAATTTCGAAATTGCCAACCGGTCAGATTAATTACTAAATTTGGTGGAGAAAAAGTTATATGAACGCAGTTACGAAGCATCTAATATTGAGCTATGAAAATGTCGTAAAACAGAAAAAAATAGTTAAATTTTGAAAACAGAAATCTGGTTTTGGAAAAAAAAAGCTGTCGGAAGCAGGGCCGCGGCTTTTTTTGTTAAGATACTTGTGAGATGAGCAGGATTTGACAATCTAGCGGTCCTAGAAATTTTTGGTTAACTAAACGGCCCCAGCCGCGATCGGCCGCAGCCCTCTTTCCCACAGCCTGGAGCAAGAACATTTTACCTCTCCAAAGCAAACAGTCTGTAAATAAAATGAACTGCGATTCCATAAATTGTCATTCCGAAGCATCCACACATGAGACCTGGAAAAAGTCACCGTTAGAAGAACATAATGTTAGTAGTTGTTTATACGATTGTGGTAGTTTATGGTATCCAAATCGTAAATTATATATTTTTAGTTCAAAATGATCCATTACGGATGGCGGAAGAATCAAATAGTTCTTGGGATAAAACAAAAAATTTTAGAATATATCAAACAAGTGTATACCCTCAATTTTGTAGTTGACGCCTTTTTTGTACAAGTTTATCCAAATAAGATGTACTGAAAACTATTTGGAATTGATTAACTTTGACCAGTACTGAAAGTTTTTTCCTGTTTCGTGATCACTGGAAACTTCATTTATCAGTGAATAACTAATCCTCGTGCTAGTCCTCCCCTAAAAAGCGTTCAAACATTTCTCAAGCGTGCTAGCTTGTAAGTCAAGTTTTAAAAAAAGAGCTATGGAAACATAAGTCAAAAAATGAGTGATTTGCTTTGAACCAGATTACCGTAAAACCTGTATTAGAAGGGCCGGCCCTTCTATTTTTCGTGGGGTCCCTAGGGCTGCACTTCAATGGAGCCCTTTAATTAGAGGGGGCACTTGTATTTTTCGTGAGGTTTTTGAGCAGGAAATTTCTATTAGAAGAACAGTGTTTTTCGGGGAAAATGTTGTTTTTTCTACTTAAAATTCTTGAAAATTATTTTATAACGAAACAAAAACACCTATATTTTTATGAAAACAAAAAGCAACAACAGAAAATCAATTCTTCAGTTGGTTTTTTTAATTTGACTTCATAAGACTTCCATCTTCGGACACATTGACTAGAAACGCATAAATTTTCTGCAATTTAGCAAAGGGGAACTTCAATTAGAGGGGGGTGCTTCAAATAGAGGGGCCCTTCAATTAGAGGGAGCACTTCTATTTTTCGTGAGGCCTCTAGGGAGGCACTTCAATTAGAGGGGCCCTTCAATTTCAGTGGCCTTTCTAATACAGGTTTACCGGTATCAGTTATCAGGCGTATTACCACACAAAACATGATGCCTTCCTTGGTTAGCTTCTAAAGATTCTTACAATTTTTCTATTCGATCAGTCTTTGAGGAAGTGAAAACCTTCTAAAATTTTTGAATGTTCTGGAACTTAAGAAACAGGAGTTTTTAATTTTTGTTTGGCAACAAAACTTGTTTTTAATCTTAAAAATTTGTCTGTTTCAATAAGTTTTCAAATACTTTATAAATGTAGAATAGGATGTTATGATAAATATTGTATGACGACTGTTTAACTTTTTCCTCACAAGTTTCTGAAAAAAACATGTAGCTTACAATACTCTGAAAATATTAAAATTTTGTTTTTCAGAGCTAAGAAATTACTAAGAAAAATGTCAAAATTGTATTGCTAGCAATCACATCCAAACATCATTTTTAAAATTAATTGGGATAAATGGAATTTTTGAAACTGTAACTCTAATTGAAAAATTCTATTTTGATTCTGATCACCAAAACAACATTTTTGTGTTTTGGTCTTGATGTATTACGCTGATGAACGCTCCAAAAAACCCTCAAAAAATCAATCGTTTAACTTACAAATCAATATCTCTGCCATCCACGCCGGAATTCCACGACTACGGTAGTCCATGACCATGAAGAATGCACTTTTGTAGGTGTGAATGTTCTGAAAGCTTATCTTTTCCATATACACTGCGCGCCATAATTATGGAGCCACTTCAATTTTTGTAATTTTTTTGATATCCTTGAAAGTTTCAGAATCATTTCCGATGGCAATAAATATCATTTTTGAATTTGAAAATGTAGAGAACATTCAATTTCAGATAGTGAAGCAACGGTTTGAAAAAATGGAAAAATGTCAAAAAATTCAATTTTTCACTGCGCCATAATTATGGAGCCACTTCAAAAATCTTGCCATCATAACGATTTCTTCACTGTAAAAAGCAGATATTCTAATTTTCCATCAAAAATTGATATTTCCAAAGCAATTTCTAAACTAATTCCAGTAGAAAAATTTTCTGTTATAAATGGTTTTGGAAAAATTTTTTACAAAAAATGGAAGGTTCGCAAAAAACAGTTTTTGACTTTTCCAAATTTTTACAGGATAAGTTATGTCAAATTGTTTATAAGAACCCGTAAAACATTATCAAATGCATCATTTAGTTTTTCAAAACATGTAAAGTACTGATCAAAGGGTGCAAATGTAGATATATGAGTTTATTGAAGCCAACTTCAGGTAATTCGAAAATTTAGTAAGTATGACGGGATACATTTGAAACTTCCCACATTTGTTAACCATAAATGGAGCTTTAATTTCTTAATTGACCAGTTTTTATCATGACTCCATCCAAAAAAGCTATTCTGCTCCGACTTGTCGCGAACATTACCTCAGAACTCTCATCTGCAGTTTTCGCTTCTTCGGTTTCCAGAGCTGTATCTCATTTGTATGAATCTGTTCAAAAAAGTTGTCAACTATAAAAATGAAGCTCTTTATTTGTTTTATATTTCTAGAAATTTACAACCCTATACGACAATGTATG
>NC_013487.2:3400040-3403861 GCF_000004555.2 Caenorhabditis briggsae | reverse complement strand
AGAAATATAAAACAAATAAAGAGCTTCATTTTTATAGTTGACAACTTTTTTGTACAGATTCATACAAATGAGATACAGCTCTGGAAACCGAAGAAGCGAAAACTGCAGATGAGAGTTCTGAGGTAATGTTCGCGACAAGTCGGAGCAGAATAGCTTTTTTGGATGGAGTCATGATAAAAACTGGTCAATTAAGAAATTAAAGCTCCATTTATGGTTAACAAATGTGGGAAGTTTCAAATGTATCCCGTCATAGTTACTAAATTTTCGAATTACGTTGGCTTCAATAAACTCATATATCTACATTTGCACCCTTTGATCAGTACTTTACATGCTTTGAAAAACTAAATGATGCATTTGATAATGTTTTACGGGTTCTTATAAACAATTTGACATAACTTATCCTGTAAAAATTTGGAAAAGTCAAAAACTGTTCTTTGCGAACCTTCCATTTTTTGTAAAAAATTTTTCGAAAATCATTTATAACAGAAAATTGTTCTACTGAAATTAGTTTAGAAATTGCTTTGGAAATATCAATTTTTAATGGAAAATTAGAATATCTGCTTTTTACAGTGAAGAAATCGTTATGATGGCAAGATTTTTGAAGTGGCTCCATAATTATGGCGCAGTGAAATAATTTTTTGACATTTTTTTTCATTTTTTCAAACCGTTGCTTCACTATCTAAAATTGAATGTTCTCTACATTTTCAGATTTAAAAATGATATGTATTGCCATCGGAAATGATTCTGAAACTTTCAAGGATATCAAAAAAATTACAAAAATTGAAGTGGCTCCATAATTATGGCGCGCAGTGTAAAAGGTTCATTGATTATTGTTAAAGGTGGGGGGGGGGGGGACAGGAGATTTTTCGGAGGTTTTTTGGAGTTAGGGTATGCATTCTACCGTGACGGTGTACAACGCTTAATGTCACTCTGCGTACATCTGTCGTCCTTGCCTTTATGTATGCAATCGGGCTGCCGCTTTCTCTTTGCCCGCGTAGCTGAGACGGTAGTGGCGCCGCACCCTCAATCCTTGCCCCTACAAGTTCAACTCCTCGAGAGGCATATTTTAAAGGAGTTTCGAGAACGTAATGTTTTTCGTGTCTTCCCACCTTTAACTAAAAGAATTGTATTCTATTTCCCAAGGAGCTTTCCAAACTATCAAAGATCATAAATCATTAATTTATTTACCTAATAACAAGGTTTTGAACCCAAAAAAGTCAAAAATTCGATTCCAATATCTAAACTAAAAAAACCAAAAAAAAACTGCCCCTTGTGGTTTGAACTTTGGACCCTAATTTCATTGCCGACGCGGCTACCGCCAAATGCGCACCAGCCAACGGCTAAAATAATGTGACTCACCGGCTGCACAACAATATCCAGCGATGAAAAAAAGATGGAGAAACAGCAAAAATAAACCATCAAATGCCGGTAATTACCCATCTTTTTCGGTGATCTTGTGACGATTAGGTAGATCAAAAGAAGGTTTATAAGCCATGAGAAAACCACAGAAACCGCTTGAAATGCAAATTTTGTGGATTCAAAGTCCTTAGCCAACATTTTTTGTTATCTTTTTTATGTTGCTGAGAAACCAAAAAAGTAATATTCGGTTGAATGAGCTAATAAGAAGATGGGAAAGACACTCCTTGTGACGGAAATTGGAAAAAAAAGAAAGAGATTGTAGTCTAGACTTGAAGATCAGAGAATAAGAAGGAGAAGATACAATATTGTGTTTACAGGAAGTCGCAATTTTTTGTGACGGTTAGTGTGCTGTGTCGATTGTTGACAATCGACAAAAATCGACAAAAATCGTCAAAATCGGTGTCGATTTCGTCGACTCGATCAAAAATCGACATTCAAAAAGTCGACAGAAAATCGACTTTTCAAAAGTCGATGAAAGTGAAAATCGACAAAAGTCGATTTTGTCGATTTTGAATCGACTCAAAATCGACAAGAATCGACAGAAAATCGACAGAAAATCGACTTTTGTCGTCTTTATTGTCCGAGAGGACTACACGACCGGTGACCTAGAAACTGCCTGTGACCGGGGTATTTTTCATGAAAAACAGGCATTTTTCATCGAATTTTCCACTGAAAAACCGTATTTTTCTTGTTTTTTTTGAGTGTTTTGTTTTTTTTTCTGTTTCATTTACGACATTCTTGCTTTTTGCAGATGTATTCGTCACAAAATCAATCTAAAGCGTGGCGATACTTCGAAAAATAAAATAACGGACAAACTGTGACCTCAGTTTTCTCATCTCACTACCTACGCGTCGTCTCAAGACCAACGATCTTTTTTAGGACGATGCCTGTGTGATGAAACTGTATCAAGGAAGGCTTTTCAGAATTAAAAATAACTAAAATATAATATTTTAGGTATGAATCCTATGTGGAGAACGAGTCTCTTTTAATGTCCACCTATCTCGACCCGCGTTTCTCTTATGTGCCGGATCTTCTTATGAGAGTACGCTGGACAGAAATCGAAGAATCAATTGCGCTTTATTCTGGTATTCTATTCTGCTGAAACACAGTTAACTATTTTCTTGCAGAGTCATTGATTATTGTGCCCACATCAGCACAGCCCCCAGTTCCAAAAAAAGCACATGTTGAAGAGTCAAGTTATGCGAAATTTGTGCAATCCAAGAGACTATCAGTCGGGGGAAATAGCATCCAGGTATATTTTCCTGAAATTTTGGTTTCCAAATCAATGAAAACGTATATTCAGGCGGAGATGGCGAGCTACAAGGCACTTGTGGTTGCTGGAAGACCAGCCTTGGATTCTGACCCAGTTACTTTTTGGAGAGCTCACAGAGAAAGATTCCCGCTTCTTCAAAGAATCGCTCTGCATTTCCTCTCGCCCACGCAGTCTAGTGCAATTGTGGAAAGATTGTTTAGGTGGGAATCGGTTTATAAAAACTACGTGACCACTTCATTATAGTGTCTGCGGCTCCATCGTTAACAATAGCCGAAGAAACAGGATGAAACCGAAGACTCTTAACCAGCAACATCTTTGTGCGGCATTGGCCACTTTGGAGTAAGATATTAAAGTTTATTTTTCCTCAAAATCTGAGTTTTCTTCAGATCTACGACGAAGGAAAATACGTCGACGACTGAAGAGTACGAATATGACGACGAGAATGATGACTCAGAAGGCGAAGAATATTACGAATCTAGAGAGCATAACGATGATACTTTTGGAAACGATTTGGCCCAAATAATGAAACATTAATTCCTTATGCTGAACTTTGTTCTTCTTCTTCCCTTTTTTTTAATTTTGTCGCTTTGAATTTTCTTCTATTTTCCTTGCCATCATATTTTGTACCCCCGTTGAAACTAAGTTTTACTCTATTGGTTTTTTATCCATAAAAATAAAGTTGTTACTCTAAAATAAAGTTGTTACAATGATTTCTTCAAAAAATTAGAAAAAAACATTTCTCGAGGTGAAATTTTATTTTGAAGTCCGGAAAAGTCGATTTTTCGTCGACTTTCGTCGATTTTTTGTCGACTTTTGTCGATTTTTCTGTCGATTTTAAGTCGACGCAAAATCGACAACGAAAAGTTCGATTTCATCGACAAATAGCCTTTTCGAATTTTTGAATGTCGACTGTGTCGATTTTCAAAGTCGACAAAAATCATCGATTTTCGAGTCGACTCGGCACTCTAGTGACAGTGTTTAAAGGGGGACTCCGACCAAAAATTTTTATTGCATTAAAATGTGTTAAAAGTTATCTATTTTCCTAACATTATTGGCGAAAAAATTCAAAAGAATTCCTAAATCCCCGAAAAACGCCGTTGAAAATGAAAAAATCTCAAAAAAGGTGCCG
>NC_013487.2:3376161-3399269 GCF_000004555.2 Caenorhabditis briggsae | reverse complement strand
AGTCGCGCCACTCGCGTGGCCTAGGTTTCTCACTGAAAATCCTCGTCCCTCGGCGGCACCTTTTTTTGATTTTTTTTTCCTTTTCAACTGCGTTTTTTGGGAATTTTGGATTTTTCCGAATTTTTTCGCAA
This sequence comes from Caenorhabditis briggsae, assembly GCF_000004555.2. Lineage (NCBI taxonomy): Eukaryota > Metazoa > Nematoda > Chromadorea > Rhabditida > Rhabditidae > Caenorhabditis > Caenorhabditis briggsae. The sequence goes on along the minus strand of NC_013487.2, from coordinate 3,399,138 downwards.
TAATATTCTGAAAATAGATAAATTTTAACACATTTTGATGCAATAAAAAATTGACCGGAGTCCCCCTTTAAAGGTGGGGGGACATGAAAAAAATACTGTTCTTGAAATTCCGTTCAAAGATGCCTCTCGAGGAGTTGTACTTGTGAGGGCGATGATTGAGGGTGCGGCGCCGCTAACGACTGAGCCACGCGGCCAAAGATAAAGCGCACGCCCGTTTGCATACATAAAGGCGAGGACGACAGCTGTACTCAGAGTGACATTAAGCGTTGTACACCGTGACGGTAGAATGCATACTCTAGCTACAAAAAAACTACGAAAAATCTCCTGTCCCCCCACCTTTAAAGATCGATCTTTACACTTTTATAATTTTTATCGTAATCCATTCATTTGTAAGCGCTGGCTGCTAGCTCAGCTAGCCAGAATTTATCGATTTAGGCAATTTATTTAATTGGGAAATTTGAAAAAAAAATGAAAAAAAATCAATGTTTCAATTTTAAGATTTCAATTTTCACAAAATATTATCCAATGTTGATTTGAATTCCCGGAGAAGAACCTCGATTTTGAATTTGGCGCCCATTTTGGACGCGTTGCGTGTCTGCGTACGCGGCTGCTAACTGGGGAGCAGTCAAATTTCTAGCGCGCTTTCATAAAGTCAAAAAAAGCGTGTCTTCTAGAAGTCAACAGGTAGCTGAAAAACTAGGAATTTTTTTAAAATTTTGTGAATGTCAAGTTCTCAATCTAGGTCTGTTTTACACCCTCCAAACTTTCCAAAGTGATTGGAAACTTGATAGCCGAGCTCCAGGCTGAGAATGGCCAAAAACCAACTGAAGAATTTGTTTTTGTATTTTTTATACCGTATTCGTCGGGTTAATTAACTTCATTGTAAATGATTTATTTTTTATAATTTGTACTGTTTCATTTAGTTCATTTCATTTTCAGATTCATATTTAGTTTTAATGGTTCAGCGAAATTTGAAAAATGGATCATTATCGTATTTTTACAGTTTTTCAATAGTTTCCAAACATTAAGTCGCAGCCTGACACGCCCGAGTCACATACTCATCTGACACCCCTTGAACCTTCGCATCCTTACACCGAAACCAATCCAACACACCTGAAATTAGTAGGTACAGTAACCCAAACTCCCTTCAAACCTATGATTGCTTTTCTGTAGTAATCAACGAAAAATAGGGTTGGCAAAGCATCAATCGCCGAGTACATGGCAAAAACCAAAGTGATCGGTGCGGCTATAAATTGGCAATTAATTTCGAAAATCGGAAAAATAAAGATAAATCCAAATGGGATATAAAAGAAGACTACAGGGAGGACTGTCTGGAACTGTTTGTATTTTTTGAAGAGGTTCCCAAATGCCTTAATTACCTGAGCAATTAGCGCTTTGTACAATTGCATCTGAAGGTTTCTAGCGAACTCCGATTCTCCATGATCTAGAAGACATCGAACTTTTTTCCAGCTTTTTAATCCACAAATAAGCATTGTGAGGAATGGAATTGTTAGGAGGGTTAGATAACAAGATAAACCGAAAAAAGCTAGATAACTTGTAAACTTTTGTCCATTTTGGTCTAGAGGAAAAAATGCAGCAGCTCCATAGACAACATCTTCCATATCCAAATTGAAGAATTCTTTTACGGTGCTTCTAGAAAAAAATGTTAATGTTTCAGTGTAGAGATAATGTGTGAAAGTTGAGTTATGATTATTAAAGTGATTTACCGATTTTTGAGTTTTTGATGTCAAGAGATTTAAAATGAGCCCAAGCACGACTCCGCCCATTTTTATTTTCCAGCGAAGCAAAGGTACACGGTCGCAGGACAGTAGCGGCGTCAACCGCGTAGCTCTGCGGTGGGCGGAGCCTAGTCGTGTTTATACTCATTTTGAAGCTCTTGACATTGAAACTGAATAATCTGAGTTTCATTGAGAAGTTCTGAAAACTTTTCGAGTTATACCCAAAAAAATTTTAATCGCTATTTTTTATTTTTCTTCTAACTTTGCTGGTTTTCCAGATTAAGTTGTTCAAGTTTCTCTAGTTTATGTGAGCCCTAAAGCAACTATTATATGTGCCTTTAAAGTGGAGATGGGCGGAGCCTATTTAAGTATTTATCCTTGTACTTTTTTGAAACAAAATTTTGATGTTTCAACTACAATGTATTATCCTTAATACCCTCCCATCATAATAAAACGGAGTTTTTGTTAGCCGGAATACGCAATTTTTCTAACCTTATATACTCTGTTGTCTCCTTGTTCATTGGAAATGTAAATTCCGTCACCAGAAACCAAAGGACGCCTCCAAACAATGGAATACTGAACCATAAAAATAAAAACTTCTGATTGAAAAATCGAAGACGGCCTTCTCTGAAACAACGGCATTTCGATTACCCATTGAAAATTTAAAACAAATTATAATAAAACTATTTGACAAGCTATGGAAACTGCAAAAATATATGTTTCAGTAACCTCTCCAATGCGAAAAATCGATAAACAAAATGAATCGCCATTCCATATGTGGTCACTCCAATACATCCACACAACATCCCTAAAATTTGCTATTCTCAATACAGCGAATTTGCAATTATTACTTACTGATAGACAACTCAGCTACCCAAGGTGTCAGATGCCTGTCTTTTACATCGACCACCATGAAAAACGCACTTTTGTAGGTTTGAATGTTCTGGAATTAGAAGAACACCACTTCAAAATTAAGCTAACGAGAAAATCATTGTTGTCCCAAGCACTACACAAAAAGCAAAAGAAAAAATGCCCACTCGGGAGTCGAACCCGGGTAGTCAGTTTTGCGTACAAGGTTGTTGCCTTTTGCGCCAAAAGAGCGCGAAGCTTGCCGCCGCGGTGGTAGCTGTTACTTGCTCACCGGTTGAACGACCGCATCGATCAAAGAAAACAAAAGTGAGCAACAGCAAAAATAGGTCATCAAGTGGCGATAGGTACCCATAATTTTTGGGGATTTAGTGATAATCAGGTAGATGGAACAAAAATATGAATAACAATTCAGGAATACAATTTTATTGACGCATACTACAAACTACGAAAAATATCACTTCTTTTTTTCAAAATTTTTTCCTGTTCCTTCTAGTCCTCATATGCTCATATATTTTATTTCTTTCAATGCAGTAGGGTTATTATAAATTATACAGTAGTCTGACAGACCCTTGAAACTGATTCATCCACTGTCCCTTCAATTCTCGCTTTTTTGCATTGGAAAACTTCTGAAAAATTCAAACAATTCAAGTTTTTGGCGCCAAAATTACCCCAAATCGCATTTCTATAGTAATCGACGAAAAACAAGGTTGGTAAAGGATCTAGAGCTGGATAGATGGCAAAAACCAAAGTGACAGGTGCAGCCATAAATTGGCAATCAATTTCGAAAATTGGGAGGATGAATATGAATCCAAACGGGATGTAAAAGAATACTACAGGGAGGACTGTCTGGAATATTTTGTATTTTTTGAAGAATTTATAAATTCTATCCAACCTGAGCAATGAGTGCTTTGTACAATTGCATCTGAAGGTTTCTAGCGAATTCCGATTCTCCATGATCTAGAAGACATCGAACTTTTTTCCAGCTTTTTAACCCACAAATAAGCATTGTGAGGAATGGAATTGTTAGGAGGGTTAGATAACAGGATAAACCGAAAAATGCCAGATAACTGGTGAATTTTTGTCCATTTTGGTCTAGAGGAAAAAATGCAGCAGCTCCATAGACAACATCTTCCATATCCAAATTGAAGAATTCTTTTACGGTGCTTCTGGAAAAAAATGTTAATGTTTCAGTGTAGAGATAATGTGTGAAAGTTGAGTTATGATTATTGTGTAGTCGCACACTACAGAAAATTGTTTTTTGTTGTCAAAATTTTCTGTTTCTGAACGGTGATTTGTAATTTTTCATAAACAACATCTTCCATTCCCAAATTCAGTGTAGAGATAATGTGTGAAAATTGAGTAATGTGGCTTTTGAATTTTGAAAATTGCGATTTTTTGTTCAAAATTCACTGTTACTATAACACTAATTTTCAAGTTTGCAGTAAGCTGTATTTTATTATGAAATACTGTATCCATCTAAAATCTCCTCAAAGAATCTCAGAATTCCAGAATTCCAAAACTCGGATTTTCAGAATTTCAGAATCAAAAACGTTTTTTTTTTCGTTGTTTCACTGTGTCAGCTAGAGCCTAAGTATCAGAGAATTATCAGATCTCTATTGTTCGCATCAACATTTTATTAGTTTTAAAAACTTTCATATTTCTCATAGGAACCGAGATAATTAAGCTCGAAGTACTATGTAGTATAGGGGAGGCTAAAATGAATACAGTATGCCCAAAATTTCTTCTGGCAAAAATTTCGAAAAAAAATCAAAAGAAAATTCAAGTTTTCACTGCTTCAATGATTTATCATATACACAATAACATTCTTGACAATTAGTATTTTCTAATTCTTGGTACTAAAAATTGAGGAAACTCTAAATTAGCTCAAAACCTGTAAAAATCACTTCTAAAAAGTATTTTAATAGGTATTTTCCCTAAACTCAATTTTTTTACTTGGAATGCCAAGACTTGAAATTTTTCTTCGATTCAAAATTTTTCAGTTTCAACTAATGTTTTTTTCTAGTTGCAGTATCCTATAGAATCGATAGCTTCTCCGTTTTTCTCAATGATTAAAAAAAAATCCAAACCGTATATATTCCGTTGTTATTGGATCCATGGAAAAAACGGTCCCAGTCACTATGAACCATATGGTACCGGCAATCAATGGAATACTGAGCCAGACAAGCAAAAATTGATGATTGAAATATCGAAGACGGCCTTGTCTGGAAAAAAAGTTCGAAAGTTCATCTGAGTATTCTTTCTTTATCAAATTTGGAACAACTTTTCTCATTTTACCAAATTCTTGCAACAGCAAAAAAAGTTATTCAACTAAGGACTTTTCCCAATCATCTAAAAATTTTGAAACCGTACAGCGAAAGCAGGGCTGGGCGAGCAATCGGCTTTCGCGGGAAACAGATTGCAAAACACACGCATTTCGCGAAAAAAGTGGGCGGAGCATCGGGCGCACATTAAAGAAAATTTGCTTTCGTGTCGAGACCCATCGGCATAATTGCATGTTCCTTTAATCGCGAATTGCACAACAAGAAAGAAAATTTTGCAAAACGTCAAGGTTTTTCTCCCATCCTCGCCCACCCCTGAGCGAAAGCATAAAATTTTATTTTCTCAAAATTTTACCAAATTCTTGTAACAGCATGAAAAGTTATTACCTTTCCAATGCCAAAAACCTATAAATAAAATGAATGGCTATTCCATACACCGTAACTGCTATGAATCCACATAGGAGGTCTGAAATTGTGATAATTTGTTTTTAGTAGAGCACATTTGCAAACCTATGAAGAATTCAGCCACAGAAGGAGTTAAGTGCCGACTTTTAACATCGACAACCATGAAAAACGCACTTTTGTAGGTTTGAATGTTCTGGAATTTTAATTTTCACACTTCTGAAAAACCCGCTTTAAAATCGGGCTAGCAAGAAAAAAATTGTTGCCCCAAGTACTACACAAAAAGCGAAGAAAAAATAGCATCTAGTGGATTTGAACCCGGGTAGTCAGTTTCGTAGCCGGGGTGGTTACCAGTTGCGCCAAATGAGCGCAAATCGCGGCGAGTAGCTGTTACTTGCTCACCGGTTGAACGACCGCATCGATCAAAGAAAACAAAAGTGAGCAACAACAAAAATAGGTCATCAAATGGCGATAGGTACCCATAATTTTTGGGGATTCAGTGATAATCAGGTAGATGGATACGGTATTCACAAATGCTGATAAAATCACGGAACAAATTTGAATGGTGGTTTTGACATTGGCGAATGTTTCGATTTGCATTTGAAGTTTGGTTGAAAATGTAACTTTCACTAAAATGGAACATTGAACTTAAAATTGTTTTTTATTAAATGTTATTCCTATAACAGTAATACTATGTAAGCATTAAAATAGATGTTTGGTTTCACAGTAGGACATTTCTAGAAAAAAATAAATAAGAAAAAACGAATAACAGGAAGAAGACAACGGAAGTTAGACGAAAAAAAAGTAATTAAATTTACCGATTCAGAGAATTCACAAAACATACAGTAGTACGAAGCTAGTTGCTTTACAGTGGAATCTATAGAATACTGTAGATGTGTATACAAAATCAGAGATTTAAAAAGTAAATAAGATTGAAAAATTCCGAAATATAATTCAATAAAAATATGAAGTTTACAAGATTCACCCATGCTGAAGATCAGTAAATTTTGTTTGGCTGATGATGTGTGACTCAATATATTTTTTCAAGCCAGAAATTTTTCATGCTTGAATTGATAAGGCTAGTGATAAGGTGAAGGGATATATGAAACGAATCATCAGGGTACCATATAGCTACCAACTGAACTACGCGGATGAAAGGTGCCTATACCTTTAAGATTGCATTGTAGTTTTTTCTCAATTTTGTTTCTGCTTCAGGTTCGTAGAAAATTTTTTAAATAATATTTTTGGTGCAATTTGGGGACCTATTCTATCATATGCTTGCTTGGTTTGCAGTTGTGGTCAAAAACAGGGCCGTGGTCTTGGCAAGGATTTAGGACTACATCTAAAAATAGTACACAAATTCTGATGTGTCCCATAAAGTGGTTTTTATCAACTTTGAGAAACATACATTTTTTTCGAGTCCATTATTCTTCAGCCTGATTCATATGACTTCTGCTCAGACACAAATAAATTCAGTGAACCAAAAAAAAAGTCTCATTCATACAATTCATTAGGTCAACGATTTTATGTCTAGTTTGACAAGAAGTGACGAATTAAAAAAAAATCACAGTTTCACAAAGTCTTTATTTTAAATTGGAGTTTTAACAAATTATTACAGACCATAAAATTTTCATCACTCAATAACTGTAGATCCAATACTATCCATTCCAACTCGATTCGCTCGACATTTGGTGGTTTTGAAGAAGTCTGAAAAGTTAATTAGGCATCTTAATTAGTTAATTACTCTAATTATAGAAAGTGTCTACCGGAGAAATGGAAACTAGGGGTCAAGTCATGGAGACCGCTGAGCTAACCTTTTTTGAGCTATTTTTTTGTGATCTTCAAGCAGATTTTAACGGATACTTGCCAATTACAGGAATTCTATAATAATCCACAAAATATAGTATTGGCAATGGATCAACAGCTGGATAAATTGCAAAAATCAAAGCCGCCAAAAATTGGCAATCGATTTCAAAAATCGGAAGAGTGAATAGGAGTCCAAATGGGATGAACAGGAGGATGACAGGGATAATTGTCTGAAAATTTGGAGGATTTTTGAGATTCTGAGGTCCAGAGATTCTTAAAATTCTGATTGTGAGAGTGAAACATTTTTATGTTTAGGGATATTTATTATTGGAAATTATGACTTTGATTTTGCACGAGTTTAATTTATTCTAAAAAGATTCTGAGATTTTCAAGTTTAGTGATTCTGGAGCTCTAGGAGCCCAAAATTCTGGGATCCTAAAATTCTAGGATCCTAGGGTTCTGAAAATCTGAGATTCAGAAAATACAGAATTCTGCGATTCTGAGAGTCCGAAATTGTGAAATTCCGAAATTCTGGAATTGAGATTCGGATTCTAAAAATCCAAAATTCCAAAAATCCAAGATTCTGAAAACCCAAGACTCTGAAAGATTCTGAGATTCTGAGTTTCTGGGGTCATAAGATTCTCAAATTCTTAAATTCTGAGATTCTTAAATTTCAAGATTCTGAAAATCCAAAATTCAGAAATTCTAAAATTCTAAAAAAATTTTACCGTTAGAGAATAGTGATATGAAATTTTATGATTTATGATGTTTTGATTGATTTTGATTAGAAACTAATTGTTAAAGTATAATATGATACTTCGAGTTCGTACTATCTTGAACTCTGGGAATTCCAGATGTCTGGAATCCCAGAATTCCAGAATTTGGAAATTCAAACTTTTTTCTGAAATTCTGAACTCTACCTGTGCCACCAATGCCTTATAAAGTTGCAACTGCAAATTCTTAGCAAATTCTGAATCTCCTTGTTCCAATAACCCTCCAACTATTCTCCAACTTTTGAATCCAAAACTCAAAATAATGGAAAATGGAATAATCATAATTGTTAAATATCCAGCAAATCCGGCAAACGACCACCATCCAATTACTTGTTTTCCATTTTCATCAAGAGGGAAAAATACGCCTGCATTGTAAGCACAATTGTCAATATCCATGTTGAACGTTTCGTTTACTATTGATCTATGGAAAATCGATTTTTAAAGTCAGGATTCCAACGATGAAAGATCAATCATGTAGTTTTGTGAATTTCTAATTTGAAACCGAAATATTTTTTTTTTGAAAAAAAACTTCAATTAAAGGCCAATTCAAATACAAGGCTACGAACAATGGGGCAGCCAAGGCCAGCCGCGGCCAAAAAATAGCAAAAAGCTCACCTTATATACTCTGTTTCCATTTTGGTCTTTGGAAAAACGTAGGCGGTCACTAGGAACCACGCGGCTCCGCCCACCAGAGGAATCGAAAACCAAAAAATGAGAAATGCGCCTTTAAAGTATCGAATTCGGCCTTGTCTGAAAAAATCAACATTAAAATCTCAGAATTTCAGAATCCTAAAGTTTCAGATTCTTGGATTTTCAGAATCTCAGAATCTCAGAAGTTTAGAACCTCCTACCTCTCCAAAGCAAAAGATCGATAAACAAAATGAATTGCAATTCCATAAATTGCTATTCCAAAACTTCCACATAACGCATCTAAAAATTCAAAATTTGATTAATTAAGTTGAAAATTTCAAAAACTTACAAACTGCAAATTTCCCAAACCAAGGCGCAAAATTCCTTCTTTTCATATCCACAACCATGAAAAATGCACTTTTGTAGGTTAGGATATTCTGGAAAATCCCTATTAATTACTTAATTACACAAATTAAAATTACCGGCTGCACAATCACATCCAAAATTCCAAAAATCATGGAACAACAGCAAAAATAAACCATAAGATGGCGGTAATTTCCCATATTTTTTGGAGACTTTGTGATAATGAGGGTGATTAAGAGGGAGTTAATTAATAGGGAAGCAATTACAGATATCACTTGGATTGCGAGTTTCACGAGACGATAAGATTCGGTATTCATTTTTCGGTCTTTTTTTTCTGCGCCACAAAAACTTTTCGAATGAAAAAAAAAGAGTGATAATAATGAAATTTTTCGTTTTCTTTCATAAAAACAGAAACCGTAAATGAAGCAGAAGATTCTAATTAGTGAATACGAGACTTTTTCTAGAAAATTCTATGTCATAAAAGTATGAAAGCATAAAAAATATGGAGTTTGAAATAAGAGGGGAAAAGTTTTCGGTCAGCCTGATCCATTAATCCGACCCCCATAGAAATTGGAATTTCTCGAAATCAAAATGTCTATTCAGAGTTGGGAATTTAATCCGATTCTGGCATCTTGGTTTTTTCTTACTTCTACAAAATAAATTTCGTGTATTGGTGAATCAAAAATCTTTGGGTCAAAATTTTGTGGGTGAAACAGCGAAAAAATATTTTTCTTGGAAAACTGAAATTCTGAGATTCTGGAATGCTGAAATTTTGAAATTGATCGGATTCTGAAATTCTGAAATTATTAATTGTTTTGACAACACCAAAAAATGATATATGTTTCAATTACCTATTTAACTCGACAATTCGAAACAGTAAAATCGATTTTAATTAATTTTCAAGAATTTTTATTCGTAGGATTGCGAATTTCTATAATAAATAAAATCTTTCATTACTAATAACAAACACCAAATTCTGTCTGTGATGATGTATGTCGCATGGCGTTTCACCCACTCAAACTTACCCGTTTGAACTGGAATTTGGATGGATGGATCGGAAATTTTTATTAGTTTATCCCCGACCTTTTCTATTTTCGAAATTTTGTCTCTGACGTCTTCTGGAGACGTTTTTCTTTTTTTCCAATACCAGTACTTCATAAGACTATTGAAGTAATTTTCACGTCATTTCCGTCTAACCGCCCAGTATTTTTCTCATCCACGTTAGCATTGAAAAAGAGGAAAAGTTTGGGAAAATAGTTTTCAGTATGGGTTTTGAAGTTTGAAGGGAAAGGACTGGAATAGCTGGAAAAATGAGAATGATGAAGAAAATGTGCTTTCAGGATTCTTCGAATTTTCTAGGCTTTGAATTTGAACCTTTTCTCCGAGTTTACGAATTTAGCAGAATATAAATCGTTGAGATTATGAATTTATAAAAAAAATTGTGTTTTAAACAGTTTCGTTTTTTCTAAAATCCGGTCTTCGAATTCCAAAATATGAGTGTTTTCGAATTTCCGAATTTCTGAATTTGAAAGAGCAAAATATTTTGTAACTTCAGAAATTCTCAAACCTTAAGCTTTGGAAAAGCAGAAATTTCAGAATTTAACAGTTATAAAAATATGGGTTAAGTACCGTAAAACCTGTCCTAGAAGGGCCCCTCTAATAGAAGGGCCCTCTGAGAAGGGTCTTGAAAAATAGAAGGGCCCCCTGTAATAGAAGGGCCCCCGCAATAGAAGAGCCCCCGCAATAGGACCCCTGTCAAGAAGGACCTCTCCATAATTTACCATGAAATCAACAATTTCCGTACGATTTCAGTAAAAAATATTCAAAGAATTTCACAATTTAATAGAAATTTGTTGGAAAAACTATTTCTTTTGATAAATAATTTGCTCAATTTCGGAGTTGACAGATTTTCATGAATTTTGAACGGAAATCCGTCGATTGGTTCGATGAAAAATTTCAAGAAAAATAGCTGGAAAAATTGAAGGGCCCCCTCTAATTGAAGGGTCCTCCGGGAGCACCTTGGAAAAATAGAAGGGTCGGCCCTTCTAATACAGGTTTTATGGTATTCGAATTCAGTAAATCGAATTCATGAATCCCTAAGTTTCTGGATTTCCAACTTTCTAAATTTCTAATTTCGAATTTCGTGAAATTTCCAAAATGTTGAGTATTCGATTTTCTTTTTTTGAGAATTCGATTTTTTCTGACTTTTTTGAAAATGATCAAATTTTCGATTTTCCGAACTTTAAAATTCAAAAATGTTTGATCTTCCGATTTTAAATTTCTAAATATCTGAATTTTGAAATATAAATATTTTTTTTCAAAATTTATGGGATTCTGAATTTCTGAATCTTAATGTTTGAAAATTTGAATATTTTGAGGATTTTTTTCGATTCTTTTTTGAATCACAGCTTCATAGCTTTTATGAGAAGTATTGTTTTAATTGGAGCTTCAGAGTTTTTCAAATTTCTGAATTCTAGAGCTCTTAAATATTCAAATTTCTGATTTCCGAACATCCGGCTGTTAGTATTTCAGAATTTTCGAATCTCTGAACTTTTGTATTTCCAAAAAAAAAAGAAGGAAAAATACGAGCTTCTGAATTCATTGAATTTTCTGGACTTAAGTCTTTAAAAATTGAACACAATCCGAATTTACTTTCTGAGTGGTCGGAGTATACTGTGGAGCATACTGGGGGCGTAAGTATACTGTCAATCAAGTTTAAAAGAAAACGTCATCTTCTATTTCTCCCCGGTTTTGAGATTCAAACGTTTTAAGTGAAGCCAGGAGATTGTAGCCGCCGGCAGGCGGCAGAAATCGACTGATTTTGGAACATTCTGAAACCGAAAATGTTCCTTTAGAATTCTATGAATTTCAGGTTCGGAGACTTGAGACTCTGACAGTTGTGGAGTTTAACTCAAGAACTACGCGGAAGAGCTGACCTATAAGATACAGTAGTCCGAAATATTTGAAAGAAAATTTTGAAAGAATGAAACTTGTCATGAAATTGACAGATGCATAAAAATAACTCAATAACTGATAAAAATGTTTTATTTTTAGAAAAATGTTTGAAAACAGAAATTTTTTTTGCAGAAAAAAAAGCAATTTTTGGTGTATATGTGAGATTTTGAGATTCATGAAGTTTCGAAATTCTGAGATTCTGAGCTTTTGAAGAATTCAGTAGGTTTTTGAAATTCTGAAAATGAGATAGGTCAACGATTATATCCGTTTTATTTAATCTTTAACTGGACACTCAGAAACAGTGAAATCAAATTCATAATTTTTTTTCCAATAATACTCTTCTTTTTTGTCAACATTCAAAAACCCAAGTGTATATTTCGAAAGTTCAAAAAATTTCGAAAAAATCCAGGAACAGCAGTTAAATTTGATAAAAAACTATCAGAATTCTCAAATTTGAAATTTGTTATTCATTCAACAATAACAGAACGCTCAACATCCGGTGAAACTTGGCTTCCTTTGCATTTTAATTTCTTGAAAGTTTCTGAAAAACATTAGGTTTTCAATTTCTGGAAAAAAATCGTAAAATTACCAATTATCGGATTTCTATAGAAATCTACAAAGTACAGTATTGGTAAGGGGTCCAAAGCTGGATACGTGGCAAAAATTAGGGTAATTAGGTAAGCAATTAACTGGCAATTAACTTCGAACATCGGGAGAGTGAATATAAGGCCGAATGGGATAAAGAGAAAGGAAACTGGGAGGATTGTCTGGAAAAAATAATTTGATTTGTAATTAACTGTTTAAAACTGTAGTTTTTTATCCAACCTGAGCCACTAAAGCCTTATACAATTGCATTTGTAAGTTTCTTGAATATTCCGATTCGCCATTTTCCAATAAATTGGTCACAATTTTCCAACTTTTGAATCCAAAAATTAAAATTATAGAGAATGGAATAGCCATAAGGATAATATAAATAGAAAATGCATAAATCGTTTGGTAATTTAAATATTTTTGTCCATTTTTGTCAATTGGATGAAAAAGTCCACATACGTAAACAGTATCCTCCACATGAACCCCAAAAGTTTCTAAAATTGTTGGTCTGAAAAATGTTTAATTTCGGAAACTTCATTTTTGGGATTTTTGAAAGTTTTGATATTAAAAATTTCAAATTTCAAAAATAATTTTTCATTAAAAAGTACTGTTTCTCGATTATTGTGAATTTTCGACAACTATATTATTCCAATGGTTGCACTATTTAATTGTTTCAATAGTTTACGCATCTCTCTTAAAGAAAGTATTGAAATTTAAAACTTCGACTAACCTGATATAGTCTGTATACATCGAGTTTATGGGAGACATATTCCACGTCACTAGAAACCAGCTTATTCCACTGAATATTGGAATTGAATACCAAATTAGCATGTAGGTGCCCTTGAAATATTTTAGGCGGCCTTTTCTGAAAAAAAAATTAAAGTTTGAAAAATTGGGATACTTTGGTTTGGAAAAAAAAATCCGTAATTTCCCGAGTTTTCTTGTCTCAACCATGTCAAATTCTTTCCAACTGAAAAGTTAATATAACCGAATTGAAACATGAAATTTTGAATTTTTCAACTTAATAGAAAAATTCCAGTTTCAGAATTCTGATTTTAGTGTTATAGTCATTTCGAAATCAATCAACTCGAATAACATCTATTTACAAAAAAAAAATAGAAAACAAAAAATTCCAATTTTCATTTATCACAAAATAAAAATGAATCGCAGAATCTCAGAATCTCAAAATTTCAGAATCCTTCAGAATAGATTTTCAGAGTTTTAGAAATTCAGAATTTCAGAGTTTTAGAATCGGAAAACTTCAGCATCCTTCAGGATCTCAAAATTTCAGAATCTTTCAGAATAGATTTTCAGAATTTTAGAAATTCAGAATTTCAGAATTTTAGAAATTCAGAATTTCAGAATCGGAAAACCTCAGCATCCTTCAGAATCTCAGGTTTTCAGAATCTCAGAGTCTCAGAGTCTCAGAATCTCAGAATCTCAGAATCTCAGAATTTCAAATATCTCGAATCTCAGAATCTCAGAATCTCAGAATCTCAGAATCTCAGAATCTCAGAATCTCAGAATCTCAGAATCTCAGAATCTCAGAATCTCAGAATCTCAGTATCCCAGAATCCTTCAGAATTTTAAAAATTCTGATTCCTACCTCTCCAAAGCGAAAAATCGATAAACAAAATGAACTGCAATTCCAGAAATCGTAATTCCAAAACTTCCACATAATGCATCTAAAAATTCGATATTTCAAAAAAATCATTTGTTTTCAATTTTTCGAATTTCCTCACTCAATCCAATACGAGCTACAAACGGATCTAGATTCCTCTTTTTGACATCCACAAACATGAAATATGCACTTTTATAGGTTTGAATATTCTAAAAGTGTTTTCAAGTTTATTTTTCCAAAATCGATAATTGATTGATTACCGGCTGAACACATAAGTCAATAATGCTAAAAACTATAGAACAACAACAAAAATAAACCATGAGATGGCGATAAGTGCCCATATTTTTCGGGGATTTTTTGATAATTAGGGTAATTAAGAGGGAGTTAATTAGTAGGGAAGAAAAAAAGGAGGCGGATTGGATAGTGAATTTCCAGGACTGGTAAATTCTCTGGCGATTTTGTTCCATTTTCTGTCTTTTTTTAGTTGGTAGGGAGAAAAAATATCAGAAAAAGTTTTTTTTTTCTTATTAGTTTTTTTTCTGACAAAAGGAAATGAATTATTTCTGGGTACCTGGGAAGGAAGCGTGGGACAGAAAAAAATTGATCTGACTTTTATGTCTAGATTTTCAGACAAAGATCAGAAAAAACAAAATTCGTGAGTACTTTTTTTTCGGTCAGAATTTGTTGGCTGAAAATTCATTGAACAGATATTGAGCAATTACGGATATCTCATTTACTGATCCATAGAAAAATTAACGCGAATTTATAAAACAAAAGAAACAGGAAATTTCGGAATTTCAGAATCTTGAAATCTATCAGAATTTCAGAATACTTCATAATCCCGAGAAAATTATTTTCTTTTTTCTGTTTTAAAACACTCATTTAAAAATAAAAAATTTATACCAGTTATCCCCTTTTTTAATCTTCAATATTGAAATAGGTTTCCAAGTTTAACCCCCCGGTATCCCAAAAAGCGCCACGATCGGCTAACTTTAGTAAATCTAAAATTCTTAGAATTTTTAAAAAATACAATCTCCAGTTTCAGGCTGACTCAAAATAGTGATCCACTCAGCTAGTCCTCAGTGAGTTAGATGTGGTGACCAGGGATGTGATTTTACGTTTACGAATTTTACGAATTTTACAGATTTTAAGGTTTTTTGGTACTCGTAAAATTTTACGAGTGTCGTAAAACTAAATCCGTAAAATTCGTAAAAACTGGATGAGTGTTTTTTCACCATTTTTGTTCAGAATTGACAGTATTCCGGTACATTTTCATGTTCTTGATCTAGTTTTGAGTTGATTTTATGCTCACATCTCATTTTAAAGCATGAATTGCTTCATTTTCAAAAATTTTTTTTCCAAATTTGAATCCTTTTTTTTCACAATTTAGCATTTTTTAAAGAAAAAAATAAGAAAATTGTTGAAACCCCATAGAAGCATTCGGTTCTACGATTTTCAACATTTGCGGACCATTTGCCAATTGCTTAATAATAAAACTGCAGTTTTTGTTTCCATTTCAGATTCAGTTTTTTACGAATTTTACGAATTTTACGATTTTACGTTTTACGAAATTCGTAAAATAAAAATTTTACGCACATCCCTGGTGGTGACAACAATAAAATTGATAAAAAGTTTTATTCAATTCAAAACCAAAAAAAGGTTAGTTGAAATCACAATAGTTTCATCTTTCTCGTCCACTTTTACTTGGTTTGGCCACTAGATAGGCGGTCCATTCCCTTTATAATTAACGCCTTCATTTGTTCCAACTGATCACGAACTAATTTTCTTCTTATTTTCGGCCTGAATCATCTGAAGTGTTCCAAATGTCCCTGTTTCTCGTAGACCATCGCAAAGCATGATTTGTCTGATTTCGTTGAAAAACCCAGGAGCCATGGCTTCAGGCCCCAGGCCCCAGGCCCCAGGCCACATTTTCTCTGGAGCCCAGAGAAGATAAGAACTGATTGTTTCGTTTTTCTCTTCTTTCATAGTGTCCAATTCGCGTACTCGTTTTGGAATTTTTAATATTTTCAAAAAAAAAAATTTTCAGAACGTTTAAATAAATATTGAATTTTCACTTTGAAACCTGTGAAACTCGTTCACTAAAAGATTGTTCCTTTAAATCTAATCAGCTCGTTTTCTGTTTGAGATACCAAAAAATTGTCAACTGATAAAATGTTCCTGATATCAAGACAAACATTTTGGCGTTTGAAATTTGTGTATATCTTTTACAGGAACCGAGATATGTTTGGTCAAAGTTGCAAAATGGTTTCTGTCATTTGTTGTCTGTTTACGGCCATTCGGGGCTAAACCTCCTGGGCGTAGCTCTGTTCTGGAGTTCAATCATCTGCTAACTTTAAAATTCTAAAATCTCCGAATCTTAGAATCTTAAAGTCTTAGAACTGTTCGAAAACTTTGTTCAGTTTCAGAATGTTCCAAAATAATTATTCTACAAGTCTTCAGTTAATAAGAACAATCCTCTTCTGATTTTCAGAAAAACTGCTTCAATCAATTCAAAACCAAAAAAAAAAGTTCTAAAATTACTATAATATCTTCTCCTCTCCCGTTTTCTCCTTTGAATTCTTTTTCACTGCTTTTTCATCCATTTTTCCTTGGTCCGGCGACTTGATAGGCGGTCCATCTCCTTCATAACTGGCGCCTTCTTTCATCCGAACCGATGGAATATCATCTATTGTATCGTCACTTTTATCATTGATTTCTCTTCCTGGTTTCTTGTTTTTCACAGATTCTGGACAGGCTACTGTAGCTTTTACTTCAGTTCTGATTGTTGGAATCGTGATGACTGATGGGAGTTTTGGAGGAGGAGGTTTCGGTTGGGATTTTTCATGTATTCCGGCGTAGCTGGATTTCTTGGGATCCGGTTTGGCAAGTTTCTTTCCTGAATTTCATACTTTCAGAATCTCGAAATTTCAGTTTATCAAACAAGATTCGATTTAAATAACTGATAGAAAAGTTTACGGATTTATGGCAAAAATGAAGCAGACAATTTCAGAATTTCAGAATTTTGGAATTTCAGAAACTCTGGATCTCAGAATTTCAGAATCCCTTACCTTCCTTCCCGTGCAAAGAAACCATTTCAGCAGTTTTGTCCAATGTGAATTCTTCTTTTTTCTTATCAAATTTCGCTTTATGATTTTCTGGAGCTGCTGATTTCAATGGATCGATTTTTTCAGTTTTCGAAGTTGCTGTGATTTCTCTGAAAATCGATAATCGATTTTTTCAAAAAAGAGAATTCTGAATACTTACATTAAATCTCCCGGCTTCTTATCTTTTCTCACTCGTTTCTTCGTTGATTTTTCAGAATTTTCTAGTTTTGCCGAAGTATTCTGAAACGACTTTTTTTCAGTTTTTTTAGTTGCAAATTTTCAAAATCTACCGTAATTTTTGTTGGCGTTTTTGATGAACAAATGGTAATAAGTAGAATGATTGGAACGACAACTGATAATGCTAGAAATAACATTTTCCTGGAAAAAAGTTAAATGGCAAAAGGAAAAATTGAAAAACGGACATATAAAAATTGATTTGTGGAATATGTGAATCTGTAATTTTTGGGAAATAGCTTTATCTGAAAATTTTGATTTTCTGAATTTCGTGGCTAATTTTTAAAAAGGATCCACATAAAATCTACGAAAATAAAAATTTGAAATTTGAGATCAAGAAACCTAAAACTGTTAATTTTGACATGAAAGAAAAAGGTATTTGGCTATATATTTTAAATGAAAAAATCTGAAAATTTTTAAAATTCAGAATCTCCAGATTTATCAAAAACGGACCCAAAATTGGCAGAATGGATGGATTATTGTATCCGGAGACTTTATAGTGAGTTTCGTTAAAACATGTGAAAAATCAACGTTTCAAAAAAAAATTCCCATAATCTGAAAATTTTGAATCTGTATTTTTAATTTATTCTTCCTGAAATTTCAAGTTTAGACATCATGAATCTTTTTATGGAAATTACTGCTTTGGAATTCTAAGATTTGGAATTTGCAGAATATGCACTTCCTTCCAGAATATATAATACTTTCCAGAATATAGAAATTGTGAAAAAACATAACAATTTTGAAAATTCGCTGATACTTTAGCAACTACCCATTTCGCAACTGGGACGTTCTAGAACTAATATAAAAAATAGCCACTTCACAAACGAACAATAGAAAACTGATCATTTCGCAACCAGGACGTTCTAGAACCAGTCATTTCAGAACCAGGCGTTTTACAACCGATCATCTTGCAACTAGACATTTAAGAACTGACCATTGATCCTTTCAAACTAGCAATTTTCAAAACAGGACCTTTTCAAAACTGACCTTTTCAAAACTGACCAATCCGCCGTGAAACGAACATTTTAAAAATTACTCAACTCGATGAGCCGGTGAACACCCCATTAATGCCACAAAAAACATCACACTTTTCTGAATATTCTGAAAATGTGATTTTTTTTCAAAAATTCCAGATCTCAAAATTTCTTGGGACAGTTCAATCGCCTCAATCTTTTCTCCTGATAAAATTATTTCAATTATCCGTCTAACCGAATCGATTTTCATGGAAGTAGTCTTCTAGAAATTTCTGCACCACTGAAAATCGTTGGAGATCTTCATGGAGATTTTGATAACTTGATAAGACTTTTCGACTTGATTGGAAAAGTTCTAAAGGAGAAATTATTATTTTTGGGAAATTATGTGGATATTGGAATGGATGGAATCGAAGTTTTAGTTTTGCTTTTTTTGTCTGAAAATTCGATACAAAGATCGCATTTTTCTTCTGAAAGGGAATCATGAGATTCCATCGGTTAATAAGGTATATATTTTTGAAATCAAAACTAAAATTACTGTTTCAAAATTTCTAGATATTTTTGGACATGTTTTTGAAGCTGCAAAGACTGTGACAGCTATTGACAATCAAAGAAAAATATTTTGAAAAATTCAAATTTTTAGGCTTCTAACTTTCTATAAATACTCTTAAAAAGTAGAGAAATTCGTTAAAGCTTCCATTGATAAGAAATAGTCAAAAAATAAATAATCCCTAAAATTTCGCTTTCTCTGTTTCAGAATCTTTAGAAATTTCTCATTCCCTATATCCTTGAATTATTTAAAAAAGAATCCAAAAAATAATTCCGAATGTGGGAAACTTCAAGAAATTCTTGAATTAAAGAACATCATATTTTGAACATTCAAAAATTATTTTGAACATCAAAAATCTCTGAAAAATCCTAACTGACAAAAAAAAGTTTCAAAATTTTCCAAAAATTTGGAGAAATCCGAAAATTATTCCAAGAGTTCTAAAACCGAGAATTCTAAAACTTTCAGAATATCAAAAAAAACTGAAAATTCGGAAACTTGGAATGTCAACATTTTCTCTAAAATCTTAAAGGAGGCCAGAGAAAAAAAAGTTTCCCTGATATTTTGCATAGAGAACCTCCATGAGGGGTTGAACTCATGACAGGCAGCTCAGGGGTACAGCGCCGCAACCGGCTGAGCTACGGGGGCGCGAAGGCGCCTGTCGACCGATGGTCTACATAAGCGCGGCGCGATTTCGTCTCCCGAACTGTCCCTCGAAATTTTTATTGTCTCGCCTCCTTTAAAATTCAAAATTTTCAAAACTCGAAATTTCTGAAATCCACAAATCTTCAAAAATACAAGTTTCTTGAAAATCCAAAAAAAATCGATTATTTTCCCAGATGTACGGTTTCTATACCGAATGTGATCCGAAATATGGACCAGGCATCTGGTGGGACTTCCAATGTTGTTTCAATCGACTTCCTTTGGCTGGTGTCCCAGAAAGTGTTTTGTGTTCATGGAGGACTCTCCAGAACTCACAAGTCTCCAGAAAATTCGGGATATTCAAAGACCTTCTGAACCGATTTTCAGTGGTTTGGAAATGGATTTATTGTGGGCGGATCCGACAAGTTGGGGTGATGGATGGTTTCAGTCTTATAGAGGTATCAAAATAATTCGTTTAGAAATACCAATGAAAAAGGATGGGATAAATATGGGAATTTTGAAACAAGATTTTTTTTGGTGTGGCTCTTGACATTTTCATTCAGAAAGAGTTTATTAGATACATTGCAATTCAATTGGCGAAATAAAAAAATTTCAATTTTCGAAAAAACCCTAGAACCTGCAATAACAAGACATTTTAATTTTAACTCCATTTATCTCGGTTCCTGTAAGAGATATCAAAAAGTGCTAAGCTAACACAATATCTATCATAGTTCCAGCCATAATTTGTCAGTTGACAACTTTTTGATTTCTCTCAAAACGAGGAAAATGGTCTTAAAAAAACGAGGAAAATGGTCTTAAACAAACCGACCCAAATATCAAAAGGTTAGGTCAACATTAAGAAAAGAAAAAATTATTGTTACCTCAGCCATTTTCAAACTGACTAGTGAACCATAAAACAAATTTACCGATTTTTGATTTTCATTCATAGACCTACTTTTCTCATGGCCCCCCCCCCCTTTTCTCATGGGCCCCCCTTGTCATAAAGAGCCAAAATATTTATGGTAAACCAATACAATGATGGACATTTCGCAACTATGAAATTTCGAAACTATGACATTTAGCAACTATGACATTTCGTAATCGACCATTTCCCAACTGGGACGATTAGAAATCTTTGAGAGATTCTGAATGATTCTAAGATTGAAACATTCCGAAGAACTCCGTAATTCTCATATTTTGGGGATTTTGAAATTCGGAAAGTTTTGAGATTCTAAAGTTCTCATACTAACTAAAAAAATGAATGTTAGAATAATTTATAAAAACGACAAAACAGTAAAAATTTGATTAATGACAATTACGTTCTACCTCACAGGAATCAGCTATCTCTTCGGTAAACGAGTAGTCGACGAAGAATGCAAACGTCTTAACATCTCTTTGATTATTCGCTCTCACATGGTGGTCCCTGATGGGTTTGAAGTGATGACTGGAAGACTTCTGATTGAGGTATTTTCGGTGGCCAACTATGCTGGAACTGCGAATAATGCAGCTGCCGTGCTTTGTGTAAATGAGAAATTAAAGGTACTGTAAATGAGAGCAATTATCTTGATTCCTATGAAAAATATCAAAATATGTCAACTGATAAAATGTTTTCATGTTATGATAAGCATTTCATCAGTTGAAAGATTTTTTATACCTCTTATAGGAACCGAGATAATTGAGCTCAAATTCAATGAGTTAAACGAACAAACGTAGTTGCAACAATACTTGATTTTCTTGAAAAATTATTTGCAAATATCTGAAACTGTAAAATTTTCAGGTAACCTATCAAAAACTGACAGCTCCACATCCGTTGTTTCAAGTTTCAACACTTCCTCTTACTGCGAATCTAGATTCTACAATTGCCCTGTCCGATTTGAAACAAGTCAAGAGATTTGTGAAGTTTTAGCTTCAAATTCCCATTCTTTTTACAAATTATCATCAAAATAATCTGATTTCCACAATAAAGACTTGATTTTCTCATCGTTTACATCAATAAAAAAGAAACAAAAAAGAAATGCCTGCTGCTGGAATCGAACCAGCGTCGCCACGGCCACAACGTGGAGTACTAACCACTATACTAAGCAGGCCGAAAGAGAAGGGGCGACAATGCGTTGACATTGTTGGGGCGGGAGAGGGGAGGAAGGAAGAGAGAGGGGGAGGGGGAACAACAGGTAGCGTTATAGTGTAAAGGAGAAGTATGAAAAAATGATAAGAATCACAATTAAATATAGCCTGCAACCAATATAAATTCCTTTCCAGTCTTATTCCCTTCACTATCCAAAACAGCTACCGTATCCCAATATCCAGGTCCCCATATCCTTCCAAAACTATTTGCGGATCTTACAGACACTTCAAACTCTTTTCCAATTAATCCAATAAAATTTGTGTCTTTGAATTTGGTCATAAGTTCTTTTGGAACATCCGAGTAGTTGGATTTTCTGAAAACTTAACAGTATAAAATACCGTTCAGTAAGATACCGTGAACACTCTAATAGAAGTCCACTCAAACCGCTTGGAGCTCAAATATCTCGGTTCATGTGAAAGTTATAAAAAAGTGATCAATTGACAAAATATTTTTGATATTATGATAAACATTTCATCAATTGATAGTGTTTTGATTTCTGTTACAGTAACCGAGATATATGAGCTCGAAATAGACGGTTTCTATTAGAGTGGTTACGGTATACAAAAACGTATTTTTCAGTTTATTTTGACCATTTTCAAAAGCCGAAAGTTTGCCTGTCAAGTGTCCAATCAATTTGAAACTTTTGGAGGATGTGAAATAGATCTTTGATTACATTGAAAACTTTGCATTCACAGATTGTTTTGAAAATTCCTCTTTTTTGTTAAATATTTGCCGATTTATGAAAGACACCCCTATTTACCTGAAAAACAGGTTACCTTCAGAAATCGGTCAATATCTGAAAAACTAGATATTTTCAAAAAATTCGGTGAATGAAAAGTTATTAACCTAGATCTGTTTTGCACCCTCCAAAATTTTTTAAGCGATCGGAAACTTGACAACCAAGCTCCAGGCTCCTGAAAATATCGAAAAATACATCTCAAAAACACGTTTTTGTGTATCTGTTTATCCAGATGTCCACTTACAACTTTAAACCCTTTTTACAGCTCTCTTCAACGCTTTCTTTCATTTTGTTATATGCACTTTGTGGGGAACTTCTCCAAAAATGACTTCGGAAAACTACTACATTCATTTTTCCAGGCTTAAAAACTGTGATATATTCATTTCTGTCTCCATAGAATGCGTGGTTCAACGGACCGTCAACACCATCGTAGACGATTATGTAGAAGACGTCGCTGGAAAAATGTATTTAAAAAACATATACTTGCTAAGATAAATGGTCTATTCAATAAAACGTGGACGCGCCGCAGGTTGCAAAGTGACACGCCCCTTTTTGAAACGCGTTCCCTTTTCCCTCTTCTCACGCG
>NC_013487.2:3336924-3376059 GCF_000004555.2 Caenorhabditis briggsae | reverse complement strand
CGCCCACGTTTTATTGAATAGACAATATTGTGATAACAATATTTTCTTGAAGCGTTAAGACTAAAAAATCGACGCGGCGGTCGGCCACGGTCGGGCATAATTATTATACCTTGTGTCAAATTTCATTAACTCGGCTTTTATCAAAACTCCACGATCGTCATTCATTGTCATACGGTCATTGTTATCAATCACTTCATTGATAATTTTTTCCACATTTTCCGGCCATTTATATTCCAATTTTATCGGATTTCTCCCCTGGATCGTTGAGT
Source organism: Caenorhabditis briggsae (assembly GCF_000004555.2). Taxonomy (NCBI): domain Eukaryota; kingdom Metazoa; phylum Nematoda; class Chromadorea; order Rhabditida; family Rhabditidae; genus Caenorhabditis; species Caenorhabditis briggsae. Next base: position 3,375,790 of record NC_013487.2, on the reverse strand, counting down.
TTTTGGAGTCTGAAAAAAAAGTATCTTTGTTTCACATGTTTTTAGGTCCTCAGAATGCGGTCGTTTTGATCTTCTGTTGTTTAGGGTGACTAGAAAACTTCACAAAAATTCTCGGCCACACAAAAACTCACCACCACATCCATCAATATAATACGCTTGAAGTATACAAAACCCAAACGCAATTGTTCCACAAATCAAACAAATCAAAATTATGTAGATCAAATTTTTGCATGCCGTCTGACAACCTTCACCATGCTTTTGATGGGTTCTGAAAATTTTTTTAAATATTGTTCTCAATGGAGCGCGTTTACTTGAATTTTTTTTCATTTCGCTGAAAGCTGATTAAAGTTAAAATGAGCCCACAAATTATTACGAAAACTTGAAACACTTAAAATAGAAAAAAAATCAAAAAACTTACCCAAACGGAAGTTTCATGCAGGATATTATTGGTATGTTGTGAAATAAACAAAATGTCGATATAAATCGGAAGATGTCACAACCGGTTTGTCAAGTAATGGGAAATGATAGTGTCAATGGATCATGTGATAAAAAATGAACTAAAATTTGCTTCTAAAAGTCATTTTTTTAAAGAAATCTGTTAAAATGATTAGCCCTTCGAAATGTTGAACTTTTGAGCCAAATATTCGATGTGTCATTGCTACCAGCTAAGCTACGCAGTCACATCCGACGTCTGACGCTCTTTTATAAACAATTATATATTTTTGTAAGGTACTGTAACTGGAGGCGATTTCACAAAATTTGTCAACTACAAAAATAAAGCTCAACGTTTGTTTGATCCATACTGAGATATTCAAAAAAATTTGGACAAGTTGAAGGTTACTTTTTAAGACCTCAAACTTGAAATTTTTTTTTCAATTTGAAAATGTTTTTGAAAATTTTAATGTTTCACCAAATTGATTCATTTTCCAAAAACCTTTCTAAACTAGTGCGACTTTTTTCAGGGCTTGTTATCACTATTTCTTCATGGTCCCGCTATAATCAAACAGAGTAGAGATTTCGTGTTTCACCCTTATTTTATTTTGTCAAAAAATTCTGAGGATCTGGTTCATGATTTTCATTTGCCTCCAAAAATTTCAAATAAATAAACAATTTTTAGGCTGTAAAAATCAAAGCTGCGCTTGGTGGCGATTGACCATAATGACACATTGTCTCAAATTTCATCTGCTCGGCTTTTGTCAAAACTGCTCGATCGTTATTGGTTTTCATAAGATAATTGCTTTCAATGACGTAATTGATAACTTTCTCTACATTTTTGGCTAATTTATATTCCACTTTAATTTGCCTTCTTTCTTGAATCGTCGAGTTTTTCGAATCTAATAAAATATTTCAATTTCTGAATCTTTTTTAAACTGACCCCTCAAAATGTGCTCTATTATGTCGATTTCGAGTCCATCGGTGTGTCGCTACTTTTTGAAACAAGTACACATACCACTTGACACACAGACACACTACCGCCAAGTTGATTTTTGGCACAAAACACATGTGTGTACTATTCAATTTTGTGTCAAACTTTCTTAAAGTATTTTTTCTCTTTCTAGATGAACTTTGGTTGGTTTTAGATTCTCTTATGTTTTTTCTCTCATGTGAGTCACATGGATTTTTAGAAAAAAAACTTAGCTTTTGAAAAGTCACAGGTTTTCATAGCAGTCCTGTAATAATTCTTTGTAATAATATTAGAGCTCCCATGGAAAACAATTATCTTCAAGCTCAAAGGATCCGTTTTATGGAAAACAACAAGTCCAACGATAGTTTCCTAATATTCATTTTGCTTTATCACGACCCTTCTTGAATCCCTACCCCCCCCCCCATGCTTTTCCAGAACCCCAGAAATTGAAAGCTTCGAGTTCTGTGAATCACGTGAATTTCCAAAATCCCAGAACTCGAACCGTTCGAGTTCTGTGAAAAATCCCAGAAATTGAAATGTTCAATTTCTGTGAATCACGTAACTTTTTGCAAAATTGAAAATCAACAGAAATAATGTAATTAAAACCATATTTTTCATGATTGCGTTGAAATAAAGTATTTCTGAACAAAAACATATCGATTATGACATTTATCAGTAGTTTAGTATTTTCTGTGACGAATTACAGAAATTTGGACCATTTTTGTTTATTCCTTCGAGAATTAAAAATTTTGAAAATCGCTACTTCTTATATAATTTATTGAAATCAACTTCATGAAACTGGAATTTATTTCTTCAAAGTGTTTTGTTTTGTGTTAAAATTTCAGAATTCGAGGAAAATGAAAGTCCCCAAAACTTCAGTATATCAATTCTCCATTTTCTCACATAAAGTTATGAAAAACATGTAGTTCTTGTCATGAGCTCTTTTTTCTCTTATCACCATTTTTCCCACGAATCCCAAGATTTTCTATGTGATCATGGGAAAAATAGGACTCGACTTTTTTATGTTACATTTTAAGGTAATATTTTTAGGAAACTGGTCAAAAAACTCAATTGTGATATTACAAGTTGCAACAAAACTTGTTACCAGTTTCAAGAAAAACTGGAAACTGTGAAAATTTTTCATTTTAAAACGTCTGAGTTCTTGTTTCCAGCTGAATGTTTTCACTAAATTATGATCATGGTCTTCCAGCTTACAGTATCCCAAAAAGAGTTTCCAAAAAGCTTTTCTCGCCGATAGTGCTCACTATTTTTCGAATAGTAGATCAATACATATTGTCACCACAAAATACGGGAATCTCCAAACTATAAGTTGATTTTGAAACAGTAACGTCACAAATATAAAACATGGATTTCGGGGGATTTTGTAGTCGGTGGGCATTTTCAGTGGCAGTGTACAGGGATTGGTCTTTACACCCTATATGTTGGCCGCGTAGCGTAATTATTAATATCCGTAGCTCAAAGTCCCAAGAGATGGTTAACAGAATTTCGAGGAAAGGTTGTGCCCTTCAAAAAATTTTAAGAGACTAAAATTTCGACAAAATTGATCAGTTTGTAACTGGAAATTATGATTAGTGTGAAATATAATAAGTCTCAAAAATAGTAAATCTTGAAGTATAAAGTCGATTGGATACAATTCCGATTGACGCTGGTACAGTGTCGGATGTTCAAAAAAAACATTACCTGTTTCAAATAACCAATTTACCATATACATAAAACCGACCAACTTGATAATTCGGGAATCACTTATACCGAAAGTTTTGCAGTTTCAATTCTTTCCTAATTCTAAAATTTGTGTGAAAAATTTAATTGTGACTAGCTAAGATTTCTAGTGCTCTTCGATTTCAATTAGCTTTTTTTAGAAGATAGATTAGCTCAAATGGAAATGTTAAGGTGACGTTCTATTAGAGTTCAATCATTTATAGTGTGCTTTGTTTTGTCAGTAACTAAATCAGAAGCTGCAGATGTCTTCGGACTGCAATCTTGATTTTTTTTCCCAGGTTCCCATAATGTCCTTTTACTGAATTAGTTTATTGTCCTTGAGACGTTCAGTAATGGATTTTACAAAAATAATACATAGGTGATGAATTTGAAAAATCGTGTCATTTACAAACAATTTTTTTAACACACTTTATGGATGGATGAAACTTTTTTGAAACTGTATTTTTTGTTGTTTTTCTCTTGGGACATATTCTTTCTTTTGGAACTTTTCACAGCATGGCTAAATCAGAATTACTGAAATCCTCATAACTTATCATGATTTTTCAAATTCTTTATCCTCACAATCCATGAATCATTCTGTTTCCTCGATCTAAGTCACAGGATATCTAAACTCATGAAACCCAAAAATCATGAGATGAAGCAAACACCAATTAAGTTTCTGGTCGCATTTTATGAAATTAAAAAAAACAGGTTCGAGATTTTTTCAAGTTGGGAATACCGTATTTCCTCTAATAGAAGCCTACCCGGGCTGTGCATTTTTATTGTCGAATTAAAAAAAGTGGGACCTGAGAATTTGAAAGGCGTCGCTTTTTTTGATCTACGAAAAAGTGCGGCAAAAACGTAATATTTCAGACTTTTGGCTCGTTCGAGCTGCTTTCGCAATAAAGTTTGGTTTTTCGATGAAAAACAGATTCTAGAGATGCTAGCGAGCATTTTCCTACCAAGTAATCTAAATTTTGTTCAGAAAATCCCACTAAATTCACAGAAATAAGTTTCGTTTACTACTGTAGTAATTTTGAGGCAAGGCCTCGAAAATGGCCCGGGAAGCCGCCCGCGAAATTTTCCAGGTCCCACTTTTTTTAATTCGACAATATTTTCGGTTAGGGTATCCATACTAGTTTCCGTTTATTTTTCTGATACTGTCTGTTAATCCTTGTCGTTTTATAACTATTACAGTTCAGTCGAAAACCGAAAACCCTCTAATTTGAGCGTTTTCTCTAAAATTCGTCCACCCCCAGAAGAAGGTTGAAAAATAGAAGCCCATGGGCCTCTATTAGAGGAAATACGGTATCTAAAAAGTTACTGTTTCATGAATTTTTAGTTTTTTAAGGAATGCGTTAAGTAGTAAAATCGACGTAACTAATAAAATACAATTCAGGAACAGCAATTTTTTGAAAAAAAATGAAAATTGAAGATATGGATTGTCTTTTTCTGGCGATTTATGCCAATTAGTTTTGAACTAGTTTTTTTCCAATTTTCAGATAAAAAGGATCGAATTAGTTTCCAAATTATAGTAATCATTACCTCAAAATTAAAAACCAATTTCATGTTTAAAAAATAACTATTTCAAAAACATCATATTTCCAACTGATAAAATTGAAATATAATATTACTCCATCGATCCCCTTATTCCGCTCATTTCCCGATCTTCCAATTCTACCGTTCCCATTTCGAAATTTCTACACTGTCTGCGTCTCCTACACGTTTTATATTATTTCTCACTTTCTTTAAAACTTTCAAACACAGTGCTCATGCTCCTCCCGCTCTCACGTTCCCGCCGCGGAGCAAACTCTTTTTGCTGGCGTTTATTTATCCAAACTTTTGCCGCCTCTTCCTCTTCTTCTTTTCCTGATCCTCTCTTTTCCGTGCAAACGGTATAGTGAAGTCTGTCGGAAGAGAGGAAAGGTGCACACAGTTTCGTATAATTCCTGAAGGCAAAAGTTCGGAGGATACCTGCCCAGGGAAAAGTTCATTTTCACGCCTTTTGTTGCATGCTTCTGGTTTTTTTTGAAAATTCATCTATTTTTAGTAAGGTGCTTTTTTAAAAGAAAGTTCCCGTTTCATAAAGTCTGCTTAGTTTTTGTGTACTAAAATCGTTAGTTCTACAAGTTGACGATTTCAAAAACAAAAAAAAATCTAAATCTTGAGAAAAAAATTCAAAAAGCTTTTTTTCAAATTTCAAAAACAGGAAACTTGTATTTTCATATTTTTGGACAGTTTCTAGATGTTCTATTCTACTTGAAGCCGTTCGTGCTAAATCGCACTCTTCTGGTGGTGATTCATCGGGGATTGTGCATTGCATTCCCCGCAATCAGTTTCTTTTATTAAATTCTTTATCATGTAACCAGTATAAAAGCCCCTCTATTGTATCATTCTATATCGTTCAATAAACCAATGTAGCTTTTAAAACACCGTTTTTGGGGTTAATTGAAGTTGAGAGTGTAAATTTGGACTTTATGGTGTAAAGTGATTGGTGTTTACACCTTGTATGGCTACCGTACCACATTTATATATGCTATTGTCCGCGAGCCGGAGCTTGTGACCGTGTAGCTCAGCCGGTAGCGGTCTGGGACTTCTAATATTTTGTCCACAAGTTCAATACCTCAAAATTCTCGGGGTCATTATTCATTTTTGGACCGTCAAAAACAGAACATGGCTAATGTAAAATTCGAAAACATTTAAGATGATAGAAACAGAAAATCTGTAAAAAAAAAATATATGCTATTATATTTTTGTAAAAACGGAAAACTTTTAGTGTTTCAAAGCTAACATTCAGTTATTGAAATGTGAAGTGAAACAAATTCATCCAATGTGTATCGTAGTATCAGAAAATATTATCGAAAAATCTTGAATTTCATCTGTAAAGATTGCTGGCACATTCATTTCTTTTCGGGTTATTCTAAAAATACTTAACATCTCTAATTTTTCTTATTTCAAATTACTAATTTTGTTGAATTTGTTGCAATGAAGATAACTGTCTTTAAAGGGGTTTTTAATTAATTGAACACAAAAAAAAGCCTCAAAGATTTTCTTTACCCTAGAACTATCTAAAGTGCTGGTTCAGTATTTTCATTCATACCGTACTTGCGACGGGCCGGGCCTTCAAAAAGTTTGTCAAGGCCCGGCCCGGCCCGGAAAGCCCGTCCCGGGAGGCCCGGAAGACCCGGACAGTTGGCGCCAGTTTCGATTTTTTAGACAAAAAACCTTGTTTTTTTTTGGAGAAATGTTGTTTTTATGATCTAATTTCGAGCTAAATTTTAAATATTGAATTTGTAAATGGTTAAACAAAATTTTGAAAAATAATTTTTTTTCTGACATTTTGTAGCTTGTTCTGTTTTTTTAAAGTTTCATCAGTTTGATAAAGTGGTGGTGTAATTTAGTCAGGCGTTCTTTAGAAAACTGTCACATAATTTTTGTCTAGCTTCGCCCACAAAACACCCCGTAATCGCAGCGTGGGGTTTTTTTTTCGCAATCCTGCGGTGCGCTGTTTTCTTGGAACTCTATGTTTAATGTCTGCTAACTAATTTTGTGATTAAAAGTTGAACGTTTTGGCGCAAAAGTGAGAAATTCAAATCACTTCGATGAAAACTGTAGTTAGTTGATCCTTATTTCACTAGAGACTTGCGAACACGTTCTATCATCAGTTCCTCACCCCAAAAAGCTCTACCGAGCATATGAAACATGGTATTTTTTTCAAAATTCTAGTAATATAAGCTCTTAGTTCAAATTAAACAGAAATATCCATTAGGGTGGGTTTGTGCTCAACAATTCGAATCTAATCAACAATTCTTAGCTCCAAAAAGCTTTATCTAGCAAATGAAACATTTTTTTTTCAAAATTCCAGCAATATAATATCATAATTTAAAAAACGTAAATAATATTTAAATTGTGTTCTCCGTTCTTATTTTAGCTGAAGTTCTAAAAAACGTTGGTCAATGAACTTGTTATTTTTGAGAAAAGGAGTTGTATGTAAGTTGGTGACTTGTTGACATAAGATTTTTGGTTCGTCTGGGCTTTATAAAAAGCATTCTTGGAAATTCGAATTTCAAGAATTCCAAAAAAAAATTGTTACCGTTTTCAAGCCTTTTTAAAATTCTTAATGTGATTTTTAATCTAATTCGTGACCATTAATTGCATTATTTTTGACCCAATGTATCTCCGTACCTGTAAAAGGTATCAAAAAGTGCTCAACTGATATAATAATTGTGATAAAATGATAATTCTTTTATTATTTGACAATTTTGTGATATCTCTGATAGGGATCCAGATAAATTATGTCAAATTTGAAGGGGGTTGGGGGCTCCTAACTTTCCTATTCCATAAATCCATAAATCTATCCAAATTGACGGGTGGAAAAAAGGGTGTAGACATCTCTGCGTCTCTCTATTTTTCTTTTTTTTCAGATAATTATAATCAGGAGCCCAAAAATGCTGGTGACATTTTTCCTTTCTTTTTTTACCGCCACCTGCATTCACCAAATTATACAACCCTTATTTTTTTTCCTTCTTTCTTCTTCCTCCTCATTCCTCCTTATTCCTCTCCCCCCGTTGTTTTTCTGTGTGTGTGTGAATATGTCAAAAAGACACAAAATATACACAGAGCAAAAGTTTTTTTTTGTTGAGACACTGGAGAAGCCTTCCTCTAGTTTTCCATAGCAACGCCATCGGGGTGTCTTAGAAGGATTTGAGAGTTTTTTAGTATCCTTTTTTGTGTCTCTTCATTTTTTTGCTCTAGTTTTATGTATGCAATTTTGAATTTCAAAGTTTTGAGCGCCTTTTCAAGTAACTTTGGTCATTTACGCGTTGACTTGTAACACTTGAAATTTAGCACCTTGCCTTGAAGAAATTTTGAAAAATTGTTTTTTTTTTGTTCAAGCGATTTTTTTCTCATAAATCCGCAAAAATACAAAATAGTATTTGAAAATTATAAGAACCGTTCGGTTATCCATCAATATCAGTTATTCAATAAACCAGTCAGTTTTAAAGCATTTTCTTGAAACTGATTTTTTTCAATTTTAGTTTTTCAAGATTCGAATCTTTGTTATTCAAGAATCAAAAATCCACTATTACTTTTATTTCATAAAGCATCTCACTTAAAAATTTGATGATTCGAGCAGCTCTATTTTCGATTTTCTCATTTCCCAATTAAAATCCATATTTAATTTTCTAGTGTATAGAAATACCTAACTGCTTGAATTCGGAAAATTCATTTAGTCGAAAATTATAAAACTCGAGAACTAAATCTCATTGTTGTTTGTGTATTCTCGGTTACATTGAATTTCGAAAAAACCTATACAAAATATTTTGAAGTTTCGAAACCGGGAAAATTTTTTAATTCCGAAATTTGATAATCTTTTGGTTGTTAGGTTTTACAACTATTATAACCATAACATAGGGATAACTGTATAATGAACTATAAAACCTGTAAAAGAAAGGTCCTCTAACTTCAAAGCAATTTATGTCGTTTTCTGTAAAAGATATAAAAAATGTGATAAACTGACAAAATACTTATCAAAAATATTTTTTCTGTTGACAACTTTTTGATGTCTTTTACGGGAACCAATATAAGTTTAATGAATTCTTATGGAACGTTAAGCATATCAATTGAACTCAAATGACAGTTCGTTTCAACTAAGTTTTGAAACAGAAATAATTTTTTGAAATTCTCGAAGCTCACAATCAGTGATCTAAAAATTCTTCTTTTCAAAGCGAACTTTAAATCTTTCAGTAACGTTCCGAGTTTTGGTGATATTTTTGCATTATTCGGTTAGCAGAAATAACCCCAAACTCTGAAACGACATTCGGAGAAGTTCCTAATGAAAATGTTCCTTTTAAAATTATTTCTGATTCTAGTTGGTTATTTTAGATGGGTCAATTTTTTCAAAATAATTATATTCTCGACAACAGAAAAAAAAAATTTCAAAGAAAAATTGCTAATTTTCTTTTACAGACAAGTCATAAAAATGGTTTCCATAACAAATTATCCAATATAAGACGTATTTGTAGATTGATCGAAAAAACTTCTTTTGTTAAAGATCAAGAAGCTACTAAAAACTTTAAAAATGAGATATTTCAATAGCAAAGAAGCATTTTGAAACAGAGAAAAAATGGAAGATATCAAGTTACCACCTAAAACCATAAAAAAAACATAAAATGAAAAAAAAATCGTGTAAATATAAGAATAGGGGGATTAGTTTTTTTATGAGCATAACAATTTTTATTGGTTTTTCTGAAGGGATTAGCGTTTTCATCTCTAAACGCCTGTCCTTTGTTCCTTTTTTGATCTTTTCGAAATTTTCATGAAGAAGTGCAGGAAATTATGTGAAATTCCGTCTACTGATTGTGAGTCAGTTTTTTTCGAAATTTCGTTCATATAAACCCCTCGAAGAATTGACCCAAAAGTTCAACTCTCTATTGGCGAATTTTTTCCAATCCTTTCCATCAATAGTTATGAAATCAAAGAGTTTTGGAAAAACAAGTATTTTCTGTTTCATCAATTTATTATTCAGTTTTGACATAAATTGAAAGCTTGAATATCTCTTTAAGTGCTATGGAAAATATGAAGCTGAATTTTTTTTTTCAAAATCTCGATAAATTTTTTCAGTTACAGGTTATTCTGAAATCTTGCTTCTATTTGTTTCAATTGCTCCTATTCTCATACATTTCATATAAATTTAAAATATGTTTTCTTATTATTCTTGAAATCAACAATAGAACAATTTTATTCGTTTTTTTCAATATTTTCCAAAAATTATATTACTCTTGTCCGAAATCAATGCACGTTGCGGCCGAGAAAACAACGGTGGGCGGAGCTTAGCTCGTACAGAGAGAACACTACTGTATTTTTCTAATTATTGCACGCGCCTTTAATTTGCCTTTTTCTCTTATTTTTTCGCTTATTTCTGTCTAATTTTGTGTAATTCTTATAAATTTTGATTTTACTTTTCTTATAAAAAAGAAAAAAACAGACAAAAAAGGCCCAAAAGAAAAAACGTCCGAGGTACGGTATTTAAAGGCGCATGCATCAATTTGTTGTTTTCGCTGTGCGACCGACGATGCGATTTTGAGTAAATTTTCGGCCGCAACGTGCATGGATTTCATATAATATCTGCAATTTTGAGAAGGGTTCGATAATTTCTGTTTTTTCCCACGAAGTGTGTCATAAAACCATCTTCGCACTTTCTCAACATTTTTTTTGAAAAAAATGTGAAACTGTATGCATTTTTTCTTTCAAAGAGTTTTTTTTTCAGTTTCTGATAATTCATAAATTCAGGTTCTGGATATCTGCAGCAATAACATGTTTTAGTTTTAGTCATAATTACAGTATTTCTCATTTCTATACAGTTTGACAAACAATAATGTCAAACTGTATTATTTTTGTTTCAATAAAAATCTTTTCTGTTTCTGATAACTCCCAAGTCCAGTTTCTAAATATTTTCAGCATTAGCCTTTCTGGAAATTTGATTTTTATTAGGTTGGCGGGAAAGTCTTTGTCACTTTTTCAATAGTTTATTTCTCAAAGAAAAAATAACCGAATAATTAATTATATTGTCCATCATTATCAACAACATGTCTCCAACGTTCCCTCAATTTATGGATTCCATTGCGGTAGAATCCAGCCGGGCGTGAGGCAAAGTATTGTTTGAGTGCCGCTTCGACCGCTCCACGGGAATTGAAGCTTCTTCCTTCGAAGGCACGTGTCATATCGCCAAATAACCAATAGTCGGAAGGAGCAAGATCAGGAGAATACGGGGGGTGAGGGAGAACATTCCATCCATATCCCATCAGCTCCTGCTTCACTTGTTTCGAAACATGTGGGCGAGCGTTATCATGTTGATAGTACACTTTCTTGTCTTTCAGGGCCGAACGGTCGACTGCTTTCTTGAGGTTTCGTAGTTGAGTAGTGTAGAGGTCTCCAGTTATTGTTTTGCCCTCGGGCAGAAGTTCCCAGTAGATGGGGCCGTCCACTCCCCACCACACAGAGAGCATAACTTTTTTCGGATGAAGGTCGGGTTTGGGGACATCCTGTGGGCTCTCTCCTTCTCCAACCCACTGGGATTTCCTGTGGTGATTATCGTAGAAGACCCACTTCTCATCTCCGGTTATTAGCCGGTCCAGCCATCGATCGCCCGCGTGGAGAGTGAGAAGAGTAATCGAATCGTCGACTCGGCGGTCAAGGTTGGCTTGAGTCAGGTGATGAGGTATGAATCGACCAAAAAGTTTTCTCATTCCAAGAGACTTCAAACCTTCAAGGACTGTGCTATGGTGAACTCCGAATGTGACAGCTAGTTCACGGCTAGATTGAAATGGATCCGATTGCAATGCGTGCTTCAGCTTGTCCAAATCCAACTCACGGGGTCTCCCAGAGCGATCCTTTTCATCGAGCGAGAAGTCATCTTTTTCGAAACGATGGAACCAATTGCGAATAGTATTGTAGTGAGGGGCATGTGTGTTGTACACATTCTTCAAGAAAGTTTCCGAATCCTTCATCGTGGTGTGAGATAGGAAGAGGTAAATCAAAACATGTCTGATGTGAATAGCAGTGGGAACAAACATATCGTTTCAATTACAGATGAGGAGCAGGGAAGGAGATGGGGACTTGTTTATATGGAAGGTTCTTATCACCTTGTTATTCACTAAAGTCGATATCATACACAGCCTCCATATACGAGAACAGTGATTAAACAAACAGAGTGACAAAGACTTTCCCGCCAACCTAATATTTCTTTCGAATGATTTTAAGCAAAATTCGTCAAAATCTACACTTTCTCCCCAAAAAAACACCCGAAAACTTTTTGTTCCTTTGAAGATATTTAATTCTGTTTCGAAATTCTCATTAATTATTGAAATTTTGAGTAATTATCAGTATACCTTTCAGGACCAATTTTTGATTTCTTCCAAAAATTCGGTTCCCAAATTATTGATATTACTGATTCTGAATCTTTACAACCTGGGTACGTATTTTCAAAAATTTTTATCAAATTTGAATAGAGTTTCCCAAAATTTTCATTCATTCCGGAAATTAAAAAATCCCATCCAAATCCCCGGAATCTCATTTTCCTCTCTCTCTCTCTTTGAAAAAACACTAAATTTCCAGCTGTCTCGTGATCACAGACACATTTCATATTTTTCCCATGGACCTATGATATATCACAATTTTTCTATCCTTTCCTAGTTAGAAGCCAAAATCAATTCATTTTTCCCAAGTAAACCACTTTTTTCGCTGTGTTTTTTTTCTTTTTGACTTGTGGTGTGTTCCACTTGAGATAATTGCTTTCGTTTTTTTCCGGCTTACGAAAGAAGAAAAATGACGAAAAAGGTAAATAAAAAGTTTGAGTTTTTTAAAGTTTTGAATAGGCTGGGGTATCTTTGGCATGTTGTTATCGACAAAAATTTGGTTGATAAACCTTTGTGCTCCTAATGAAACAGAAAGCGGCTTACCGTTAATCCACTAATTGTTTTCCACTAATGAAGCCAATTTATCTCGTTTCTTATGTAAAATATCAAAAAGTGGTCAACTGACAACATATTACTGATATTATGATAAGAAGTTTATCAGTTGACCACTTTTTTATATCTTTCACAGTTACCGAGCTAAATTGGCTCCAAGTGGAGCCCATCTACTACTTGTTTTGTGGTAACTATTTTTCGGCATATTTTAGGCAACTCGAATAAAAGTTACAAGACAGTATCACTTATGGAGAACGTCATTTCTAATGAAACGTTTCTAAAACAGCCAATTTTTTAGAAATTCAAAATTGTTAATATTTTGTGATTCCAATTTTTTTAGATTTCCAGTGTTAAAACGCTTTAGTTCCCACCTAGATTATTCAAACCTTTTCCTTATTCATCAACAAACTTTTAGTAGAACTCATCTTTATTCCTGCACTTCAGGCTGAATTATCTCGGCCCCTATGAAGGATATCAATAATTTGAAAACTACAAAAAATTTATGGTTTTATGACAAGCATTTTGGCAAAATTTTGATATCTTTTAAAGGGACCGAGATAATTGAGATCGAAGTTGAAGTATGGGGATGCGCTGGCCTATCATTTACGTCATACTTGTAATCCGGGCCTTTGCCGGGACTTCGCGGGCCCTTCCGCAATTTCTTTCAGAATCGATATTTTTTAACCAACTAAATCAGATATGATAGAGCTCCACGAGTACTACAAACGGTATTATTTGGAATACTGTATCTTATCTATGAACAAAGTTACAGATCATAAAGTGGCTCTTCTCGCAGGGCCCGGCAGTCCCGGGCGGGGCCTGCTTTTTTTTGTTCCTTTTGCTCCGTAACTCTGTTCATAGACAAGATACAGTATTCCAAATAATACCGTTTTGTAGTACTCGTGGAGCTCTATCATATCTAATTGAGTTGGTTCAAAAACATTGATTCTGAAAGAAGTTATGACAGGGCCCGCGAAGGCCCGGCAAAGGCCCGGATTACAAGTAGTGATTTATGTTACGTAATGTAAAACTTTTCTGTTCTAATTGAAACATAATTTTTTTAGATCTCTAAAGTTATTTAAAGGTATCATATGCCTTGTTCCCCCTTGTTCTATTCTTTTTCCATCATTTTCCACAAATACACACTGACACACAAATATTTCTGTTGACTCACTTTTTCCCTCCCCCCCCCCCCCTCGTCAACCAGTAAATTTTGTGCCAAACCAAACTTCTCCTGGTTTTCTTCTCGGTTTTCATTTTCGTGTTAAACAACTATTTTTGTGACATTCTTGTGAGTTTCTGCTCTTTTTCCCTCCATTTTTGAGTCATTTGTTGCTGTTCTTGGTAAATTTTTCACTGTTTTGTGATACTGATTTCGAGAATTTTCATAGATAACAAAAATTTACTGATCTTTTAAATTGCAATTCAGAGTGTTTCTGATATATTTTACTCAAAACTTTTGAAATTTTTTACTCTAAATTTCGGCACTAATACTGTTTCCAAGTTTTCGTTTGTTGTTAATTTAGTTTAAATATTTATCATTTCCAGAATTTTTTGATGGTGTTTTAAAAGTTTCAGAATTTTAAAAGTTTCAGAATTTCTATAAACCTAAGAACTGGAAAATTGCCTAAAATTTGAAATCCCAAATTGAAAAACAAATTATGTTTTTTCGGTAAACAACAGTTACTCAGTTCTTCCAAATTTTGTGTGTTTTTTTTAAAATCTATTTCCTAAATATCCGAATTTTTCTATCTCTAACAAATTTTTGCACTACTGTATGTCCAACGTATTTGATCATTCGCATCATAGAAAGAAAATGGACTACTAAATATGAAAAGTTTTGAAAAATCGCAGTTTGTTTTTGAACAAGGTCTGATTTTTTTTGTTCTGCTCTTACAGCGTTTCGTAGTAATCTGAAATAGTCTGGGTTTTAAGAATTCAGAAAGTTTCAATTTTCTAATTAGCTTTCCAATTTCATCTTTTGATTTGATTCTCTATGAAGATTTGCTTATTTTCCTTTCCATCTTTTCCAATTTGTAACCTTTTTACCGTTTCTCAAACCTTGAAATATTTTCTCAAATTGCTTTACTTCAGTTTCAAATAGCTTTACTTTCAATACTTTCAAAAAATTAATCATAAAAATAAGAAAAGCCAGACTACTGAATCTGGAAAAATCAGAAAATATTTTCCGAAAACTATACTGTTTCTGTTTCCTTTTCTGTGTTACATTTGAAGCATCTGTTTAGTGATTGGCGTTTTACATTTTCAGTGACTTTGAAAAACGATTTCCAAGATAATCCAATTATTAAGAATTTCGGAAAAAAATTTTTGTTTAAGTTTCCTATGTTATACACATTTTTGGAATTATTTTCCAGTGTTCCACGGCGATACATTACTCAATTTTCTCCCCACTTGCCGATTTTAGATCGTTGTTTTCTTTCAAAATTTCAAAATTTTCCCTCCTCTCTTATTTAATAAATCATCCTCGAACCTTATTCTCTCACTTTTTTTCTGAATAATCGAAATATATTTGGATCATAAAAACTTTGAAAAACTAGACTAATCAATCTGGAAGTTTTGGAAAATATTTTTCGAACATCTTACTGTACCATCCCCATTTTTCACTTCAAATTAAGAAAAGATGACAGTTTCCCGGAGTAATTTATACTCAACAAGCGGATTCCTCCAGATTAAAAAAAGTCTGTGTTAGATTTTAGAAATTATTCAACTTTTCAAATAATATTTTTTTTTCAATGTTCTCCTGAATTTTCTGTAAACGTTTTGTTAGTTTTCCTAATTTCGCATGAAGACGTTTTTTTTTCGAATTTTCCAATTATCACCGTTTCTCATATTAGGTTGGCCGGAAAGTAACTGTCCATTTTTTGATTCGTGAATAACACAAAAGCAAGAGTTATCCAAGATTGACAGTATGCACCGTCGCAGTCCATAACATGTTGACAACATTCAGGCAACTTGTGGATACCATACCTTCAAAAACCAGCTGGCTGCGACACAAAGTGTTTCTTGAGTCCAGATTTTATCTCAACTTCAGTGTTAAATTATTTTCCTCCAGATGACGTTGCATATCTCCTAATAATCAATAATAAAAGGGCCGAATCAGGAGTTAGAAGTGCGTAAAGGAGGAACGTCCAGCTAAAGCGGCCCAGGTCTTACTTGACTTACCGTGGAACATAGATTCTCGAGTTATTTAATGAAACTCAATTCAGTCCTAAGACGCTTTGGGTGGACGGCTCTTCACTTTCCTTAAACTCCAGACTTGACCCTTTTATTATTGGCTATGTGGAGATATTCAACGTCATCTGGAGGGAAAATAATTTTACACTGTCGAAGAGAAAAAAACGTCCGGGAAGGTATACTTTGATTCACGGCCAGCCGGCTTTTGGAGGTATGGTATCCACAAGTTGCCTGAATGTTGTCAACATGTCATGGACTGCGACGGTGCATACTGTCAATCTTGGATAACTCTTGCTTTTGTGTTATTCACGAATCAAAAAATGGACAGTTACTTTCCGGCCAACCTAATAACTTTTAAAAGTTTCTCTCTTCCTCATTTTTCGTTCTTGGTGATTTATCTCCTGACTATTTACGAATTCTAAATTTCAAGAACGATTTTTTTTTGAAACTTGAGTTTCAATCCCTTTTCGAAAATATAACTCATTATTAACAGTTTGAAGATTCTTTCTTACGTTTTCAGCTATTTTCAAAATTTCGCGGTCATTTGAGATGTTCGATTTCAGTTCATTCTTCACATATTCCTTTTTTCAAAAGTTAAGATTATTTGGATCATGACACTTTGTTCAAACAACAGCACTACTAAATTTTTACTTTTTGAGAACTATACTTTTTTCCTTTTTAGTTAGTTGGTATTTCAAAAATTTAAAATCAAATTTGAATAAAAAGTTCAGTTTCAGATTCCCAGTTTTTATAAGTTTTCAACTAATACTCCGGTTTGAGAAAAGCAAGTTTATTTTTATAATTTTATAAATTTTAATATTTTTTCAAAAAATGTTCATTCTATGTTCCAGAAATTTGAGTTTCATAATTTCTGATTCTCTGTATATGTTCCTATTTTCACAGCATTCATTTCTCCCACAGTTTTCAATTTTTACCGTTTATCACAATTCATAAACCTTTCTCCAATTCTGTTCTTTCGTTTCGTTTCCTCTTTTTTGTAATATTCATATGTTTCAGAACGATTCCCACGGGATTCACCTATTAAACAAATCCCTACAAAACTTTTCGAAAAAAAAAACATTGGGATTTTTTGGTTCCTCATCCACTCTGTTATAATATCGAAAAACGAAATGCCATTGTGGTAAAAACGAGTGAGAGAGTATCGAAAATCAAGAGACGCCAGAGAACAAAACAATTGGGACTGAGCAAATATTGGGAAACGAAAGCGAAAAGAAGGGGAAAAGGAGGAGCAGTTTGCGATCCGATATGGGTATGTTGTTTAATAAAATACGTTTGTGTGTGTTTATACGCCAAAAAACATGTATATGGTTATGATGTTTTGGCACCTAGACAATGTTTTTTTTTCTCAGAACTTCTAAAAAATTCATATAAGATTAACAAAGTTCCTAATTTTCATAACTTTGAGAAACCGAAAGTTTTTGAGAATCTGTTTCATATATGGTTCTGATTTCTATTTGAATTGCTGCCAATCTTCTTTGGATATTATTATATTCTGTTTCAAATTCGTAAGAGGCTCCGTAATCTTTTTTAATGCAATGAACATCGTCTTTAACCTGTTGGAAAGCTTGAAGTTTTGTTAGTTTCGTAAACTGTCTAACAGAATGCCATCCTATGCTCACTTCCAGCTAAACTTTCTCAAGTTCTGTATAAAGACGATAGACAATTATATGTTTTTTTTTCTCCAAACTTGTGTACATAGCAAAGACATCTAAGATTTTCGAAGCTTGTAATTTTGAAAACTTTGAGAAACGGAAAATTTTTATTCCAGCTGTTTCGATTATTCCATATATTGTTTCCGATTTTTATTGAATTGCTATAGATCCGTTCCGAAAATCATAGTTTTCTGTTTCGAATCTGTAACAAACTTCTTATAATCTTTTCTAGTCTAATAATTTTTTGAATCTTTTACTTTATTAAATTGAATTTCACCCTATTTTCATGTTTCTATTTGAGCTCAATTATCTCAATTTCTGTGAAAAGAGAGTTACAGAATTTTGTAACTTTAATTTTTATCATAGTTGCAAATCTATAACGGCCCGGCCCGCGGGTCGGCCCGTTAAGAATTTTGGCGGGCCGGGGTTTGTACAGAAGTTGTTTTTTTTCGAAAATTTTGAAATGTTTTCAAAAATTTAAACGAAAACGACCTATTTTTGACTACTTTCTATTTTGTGAATTTCGTTAAATAATGTAACCTTTTTTCTTTTGTAATTTAAAAAAATTCCCCAATTTTTCATTGAAAATTTTTCAACTGTAGTAGGCGGCCCGGCCCGGCCTTTTGCAACTATGATATTTTAAATGTCAGAGACTCATTCCTCTAGTTCCCACCGTTCTAAATACTGACTCTCTTAAAAACTGTCTGTTTTCTCCTATGTAGCCTGCAAAACTCTAAAACTCGGCTAACTAGATTATCCAAAGTTTTAGTGAATACGGTATTCAAAATACCTTATGAGTTCCATTCAACATACCGAGAAAAATGCCACTTTCATGACTGTGCTTCGAGCTCAATTATCTCAAATCATGTAAGAGATATCATAAATCTGTAAACTATGAAAATGTTAGTGGTATTATGATAAACATTTATCAGTAAACAAATTTTAGATACCTCTTACAGAAACTGTCATAATTGAGCTCAAAGTGCGAGTACTTTTCTGTTTCAAGTACTCAAAAAGTTTCCTTCATTTTTTGATTTGCTTAATTAATTCCCAATGCTTACACATAAAAAATTGGAAGCTTTTACTTTTTAAAAATGTATAAAAACACAAATGGGTCTTGAGTAAGGCAAGTTGTTCTAGAAGAGTTCCATTTTCCAGCAGGAAAATAAAATGGTTTCTGTTGAAATGTACGATTTGTTTCCTATAAATTTCAAAAATTAGTTTTGAAATATTAACATTTTTGATTATTAAACAAGCAACATTACGAAAAACTAAAATTGGTGTGATTTACTAGGCTCATGAAACAGTAAATTTTTTTCCTAAATTTTTCAGTAATTTTTACGGCCTTCTCAACTGCTCAACCGTTAAAGCTAAAGAGCACAAGACGCAGACAGTGTGAGACAAGTCAGACGGACCCAGACCACGATAAGAAAAATACGGTTTTGTGTGTATTATGAGGTAAAATGGGATCGTCGGGGGAGAGAGAAGCGAGTTTTACCACTTGGCAAACATTTTAAAATCGGGGCAGCCAGCCATTTGAGAAAAAGAGAGAGGACATTGAGGGTACAAGTCATCACACTTTTCTTGTTGTGACCTTTCGGGGTGAGTCATCCCGAAAGTTAGATTTTTTCTAGTGCAAAAAAAACGGCCAAGCTAAGGTCAAATGTAGTTCTAGGCACTAACAAAAGACAACTTGAACTTTGAGTTCAATTATCTCGGTTTCTGTAAGAGATACAAAACTTTGAAAACTACCAAAATGTGAGTATGTCAAACATTTCATCAGTTGTTCGTTTTTTTTTTCATATCTCTCACAGGAACTGAGATTATTGAGCTCAAAGTGAGGGTTCTAAAATAAGAATTTCACAAAACTCGAATCGGAGAGTTTCAGACTTTTCGATTATTGGCTATTTTTTAAACAACGAACAATAAGTTGTAAGTAATCAAACGAAAATTACACAAAAATTTTCAGTTTTATGAAACAGGAATTTTTCTTTTTAAAAAACTTTTTCCTGTTTCTCAGGGTGTTTAACTTCATTTCTTTCAGTTCCCTTTCAGTTTATCCAGTGTTTGATTACATCTGTTAAATTGTTCACATTTGAAATGGTATTACACGAAGAAGATATCTCGGCATAAACACGCGGAAGATGTGCAGCATTTACGCAAGAGATGTTAGTAGACTGCACATCTGTTGCGACATTGCTGCACAACTGTAGGGAATGTGTAGGGCAGTTGATGCGCGAATGTAGGATATTCAGCCGATAGCCCCCTCCCCCCTCGTTTTTCGCTTTTATCGCACTTAATTGAAACAGTTGTTAAAAATACGTTTATTGAAAAATTGAAAACTAAAATAAATGAGGGGAATGAAAAAATACAAAAAAAAAACATTATACTATTTAGAAATGAGTTTATATTTTTCGCTTCCTGGCTTAATCTCAAATTGATTCTCAATACATTCGTCTTTTGAAGCCTTAGCAGTTGAGTGTCGCCTTCTTCCTTCCATCCTGAACCGGGTGTTTGGCGGAGGGTGTCGCTTCTATTCGAATGTCCGCACGGTCCGACGCCTTCTCTCATCCGACAGTTTATTTCATAGCGGTCTGTAACAGGAAACACGTTTTGAGAGTAAATATTTCAGGTTATTTATAATGCTATCTTTTGAGAAACGAAAATTCAAGGAAAACAACAGAACTTTTCATATAATGATTGTTTTTGATCAGCCACTAGCAGTGTGTCTTTTCGAAAAATGTGTTTTACAACGAAACATTATGAGAAAAATAACTTTCGAAATTCATCAAAAGAGTTTGTCTTAAATTTCGATCTGTCTAGATTTGAACGCGACGATGTACAGTGATCGATGTTTACACCTTCTTTGGTTACTGTAGCTGTAACAGTGTAACTTGCCATTTTCAAATCATCAGGATACTCTTCTGTTAAAAGCGTTTTAAGCAGAAAACTCATAAAATGGTATCCGATATTTGAAAAAATGTCCCGTTTCTCCATTTTCCATTTTCTGTGGCTTCAATTTCAAGTTATTGGTTCAGACGTCGCGCTTGTATCCTAATTTTTCTCCACTAAAAATTTTTAAAAAATTCAAAATTGACTTTTTTGATGACTAACAATAGGACTAACTGTTCAAAACTTTCTGTTTTATTTTTCAAAAAAAATTTGATGAGAGGGATGGAAAAGTTTGAACAGTTGTCTGTGATGAGCTCATCCAATCTTTCGGATGTCAGTCACAATTTTTTTCTTCACTAGTTTTGGATTTCATAATAAAAAATTAGAATTCTGAAAAAATTAATTTCTTACTGAAACAGGAAGTTTTTTTTTGTGAAATTTGTGATTCTGGAAACATCGTCTACCAAACGTTCAATGACAGCCCTTAATGTGCTTTCTGAATGTCCAAAAACAGAATATTAATATTTTCATATGGCCTAGCTTTTCTAGATTTTTATGCGTTTGAAATCAAAATTTTTCTACTGTTTCAGGCATTTTGGATTTTCTGAATTCTTCAAATTTTTTTATTTTTTGAAGTTTCTGATATTCTGGTTGTGTCTATTTCTTAATTTATATCTTTCACAGGAACCGAAATAATTGAACTCAAAGAAATAGCAATCGTGTAGCTCTCCTGCTCATTTCGTAATAAATAACTTCTACGTCACTCCAAACTACGATTCCACCCACTTTTTGTTTTTGTTTCGTTGTGCTTTTCTTTCTTCTTCTTCTTTTTTGAGCTCCCCGAGCAACATCATCTATTTCAACGAAATTGGTTTTTTTTCGTAGCGGTTTCCTAGCAAAATGCTATTCAGCCATCCGTCCCCCGCCGCTAAATCGCTAAAAACTTTCACTTTCTATTCTTTTTGCTTTAACTTTTTATATTTTGAAAATGAGCCTTAAAGAAGGCGATTTCTCGAAAATCAAAGTTCGAGGAGCCAAAAAAGACAAAAAGAAGACTAAAAATGCTAAAATTCGGCCAGCTGGGGTGCCAAAGAAGAAGAAGAAGAAGACTAAAGAATCCAAGTCAAGCACTCCGGAATCTGGAACTTCCAAATTTTCCAAAAAATCAAAATCTTCAAAGGCCTCCAAGGTCTCAAAGATTTCCAAGACTTCCAAGTCCTCCAAAGTATCCAAGATTTCGAAGAAATTCAAAAAATCAACTCCTAAAAAAGAAAAGATCAAGAAAGTGAATGATTTTGATTTGATTTTGGGACCAAATGGTCCAAGAGTCAGAAGAGGTGAGTTACATGAATTACTGTTGTTTAAAAAATGTTTTTTTTGTTAAAATGTCTGCTTACATAGTCCATTGACCAAAACCATGTGTCCCGAATTATAACGACATCTTGAAACGTGAAATTTTTTATGTTTTGCAAAATTACAGCTTCGTTAATATTCTTTTCTTTTATTGTCAAATGAAATTAGCCCCCCCCCTTTTGGTAGTTCTGCCGCATGGTTTTTTCCTTCGAGTTTATTCAAGAAACTACAGTACTGATCTACTGATCTCTTGAATCCGATCCATTGAACAGAATCATATGTTCCAAAATTTGATAAAAACTTGTAACATGTTTTTTTGTAAAATCATATTTGGTTTAAAAAGTTAAGCCCCGCCCATTTTCTGTAATTCTGCTGCATGTTTTTTAAAATATTGAAACTACAGTACTACGAAAAAACGAGTTCCAAATGGTCCTTCTAGTAAAAATTGTTAATATTGAATGTCCGAAATTGTACGACTGACAGCATAGCAACTTGGAGTTTAGAAGGCTAGAGACTCAGACAACGAGCCACTCTAACTATCTGCGTCTCTTGCATTCTATTTTGAAGTTCTACACTTGCTTCAGAAGTTCTGAAATTTTCAGAACAACCGGGTTAGTTTGAAGTACTATTCAAAGTCGACCATCTTCAACTAGGAACCTTTCTTTTTAGGTAGTACTGCATGCTTTAAAACTTTCTGTTTCATATGGACCACAAAATTTTATTGCTCATCGGTTTTTTAAAGTTTACATCAGCTTCAATTCTGATTGTGAAAATCATTTGAAATTTTGAAACCCAAAAAAATACTAATAAGTTGAAACATTATCCTTTTTATTTAAAACTTCCTTTCATGACCCATTCTCTGACCTTTCCTTCTACCTCTTATCTTCAATTTTTCCATATTTCTTTGCAACACAGAAAATTTTCCAATATGTATATTTGCATTAATACTTGTGGTCTGACGCATATGCTCACTCATATATAAGTTGGCTCGAACTCTTTTTTTATGACTCATCCGAAAGAAAAAAAACCTTTTTTTCTTGATAACTTGACTCATTTTTCTATTCTATGATTGCGAAAATTATTTTGAAAAAAAATTTGCAGTTTCAAAGGTTCCAAATAGTTCCTGGTTGTGAAAATTGTCTAAATTCACGACGACATTGTTTTCCATTACCTGTGTTGACAACATTAGAGTGGATCAATAACTTCTCAAAGTGTATCAAGTTTTTGAAAATGTTTATCTTTTCTTGAAGAGTTTTTTAAACCCTGTTTCAAAAAATTTTGAATTCCTAATAATTTTTTGGTAAATGGTTGGCTCCATAGTGCCGTTGCTTGTTAAAAACCTAAAGAAAAGTTGAAGCGATTTTCGAAATATACTTCAATAAAACGTTGGCGCGCCGCAGCCGAAAAAGGGTGCGTTCCTGATACGCCCCTTTTTGCAACAGTGGCGCACACTTTTTTGGGGATCTTTTTCTCGGAATTTTCATAAAGGGGCGTGTCGCGTAAGCCCCGCCCCTTGCCCAGATTTTTTTTTGTAGAGAGAGTATAGCTTTTCGATCACAAAAAAAATCGGTTTTTGAAAATTGATGAATTTTACAGAATTTCAAATTCTTGTTCTTGTTCATTTGTTTTACTTAAAACATAAAAAAACTTGAAGTAAGTCATTTTTAAGTAATTTTTCTAAATAATAATGTTTCACAAGTTGCATTAACTTTCTAAAGCTATTGGTTTTCCAATTAACCTTTCACCCTTTCAACATAAATAATTAGCACACGAAATTGTAGATTTTGGATTCCGATACTTTTGAGATTACAGCTGATTATTGGTTTTTCTGGTTTCTGAGCGTAAGAAACGGCGTTCCCATGCCCTAGGCCGGATTTCGACAGCTTATAAGTTTCACCCAACAAACTTCTATTTTTCACAAAAAAAAATTAACTCCTGTTTCACATTTTTCATAGATAATCTTGTTTCATTTGAAACAACGTTAAAAAATTATGAGTAGGATTTTTTGAAATTCCTAAACTTTTCTCTCGAAACTTTGGGGATCTAAACTGAACTATTATCGAACGGGAACATAGTACACATTAAATATAGCAGAACATAACATCATACAACACATACCCACCCCGATAATCCTGTCCGATGGCTTATGTAAATTGGCACCGGCCCCTCCTCCTCTTTATATCCGAAAATTCGAGAGGGTTAGGTGGACTGTCATTGAGAGGGCAAACATAGAGATATTTAATACTCGTAAACCTAACTTTCCCGCGTTCTCTTCCCCTCTCTCTCTCTCTCTCTCTCTCTCTCTCCATCTTTCATCATTTATTGATTATTTGTTGTGATATCATTTTTGAGGAATTTCAAAAACTTTGTGGGTGGATTTGGAGTATAAAACTTGTTTTCTATGTTTCAATTGGTTGAAAAGATATTGATATTTAAATTTTTTTGGATCAAATTGAAAAGTTTCCGTTTCAATATTGTTGGAATAGATTCAGGGTTGAATCTTCTTTGATATCTCACTCTTCTCAAAACCTATATGCATGAGAAATTCCTGTTTCGAAAACTTTGTAAAACATTTAAAACTTTACTTTGTTGTAATTTGTAATTTTGTAATTTGTTTATTGATTATTGGTGTTAATGGCCCAGTTTCCAAGAACAAAAAATTGTGTTTGAAGTAAAACGGATTTTACTATTTTCTTCCAAAAATTACTGATTCCAATCAATAATTTTCGTAGCTCAAGTTTTTGAACTCAATAATCAATTCTTGTCGCTACAAATTCTTTTTGATTTCCTTTTGTTTTGAAGTTCCAATGTTTTTTCTCAATGTGAAAAAACTATGAAACACCGGTTTCAGAATGACCATACAGATCCGAGGCAATTCTGATGATTTAATCAGATTTGGCAATGATATTTTAAAATATACAATTTTTTCCAAAATAAAGTGTGCTCAAAAAGTCACACTTTTCCCTCCGAAATGATTCATTTTCTCTGACTTGATCTAGTTCTATGTGATTCATCATTTTTCAAACTTTAAAAAGGCAAAAGAACGAATAATTTAACGTCAATCAATGAGTTTCCTATTAAGTAGAACGGAACACACAAGTGATATAAAATTAATAAGAGAGACGAAAAGAAAATAAAAAAGTTGAAGTGGTAAAATGCGTAAAAATGATATCAGTTTTTTACTGTTTCAAGTTGGTTTTTAATTTTTTTGGAAGATCTTTTCTTTAGTAAAATTTGCACTAACGCATTGAGCTCAATTATCTCGGTTCTTATAAGAGATATCAAAAATTTGTCAACTGATAAAAGATTTATCATAATACTAGCAAAATTTTTGTAGATTCAGGTTTTTGATATGGCCTATGGGAACGGAGATAATTGAGCCCAAAGAGCAAGTCCCGCTGTGGCCGTGTAGCGGCCATCTAAGTTTTGCTGTTTCAAATTTTCAATAAGATTTCAAAACTTTAAAAAATGTAATCTTTTTTTGGTGAGTTTTAATTATTAATTGCGAAATTTGAGATTCTTTAAGTCAAAGCTGTAGAAAATGACGGTCGGCCGCGGCCGGCCGTGACATAGTTTAGCAGTAAGTCAGCATACCGTAAAACCTCTAATAGAACGACACCCGGATCGTCCACTTTGAGCCTGTATATCTCACTTGATTTAAAAGATATTAAAAAGTTGTCAACTGATAAAATGTAGCTGATGATATGATAAACATTTTATCAGTTAATCACTTTTTGATATCTTTCAAATGAAGTGAGATATATAGGCTCAAAGTGGACGATCCGGGTGTCGTTCTATTAGAGGTTTTACGGTAGATTCCCAGATTCCCAAAAACTCCAGAATTCCCCTTCTATATTTTATAAAATATACATTTTCTCCCCCTCCCCACAAAAAATGGCGTTATCAGTGATTCACCCCCATCCTCCGCCTCCCTAAAACTCTCTATTTTTTCTATTCCTCCTTCTTTTTTTCACAATTTCCCTCCCTGATACACGTTGTTTCAGACAATGTGCTGTGTTTCCATGTATGTATCGGTGTTAGTCACTTTTTTCTTTCTTTCGTTTTTTGTTTCTCTGTGCCATTGAGCTTCTATTTTTTGTCGTTTTGTATAGTCTCGGTCGTCACACTTTTTTTACATTTTCAGGTTTTTGAGAAAATTGGATTGAACAAGATTCAATATTGCTTGGTGTGTCTAATCTGACAAATACTACAATTTAAAAAAATCTAGAATCTGAATTTTCAAAAAATTTCATTGTTTCCCCAAACTATTTAATTTTGTGTATCAAAAAAAAATTCTGATCCGATTTGTATTTTTTCAGCACCTGTCGTACCAATTTACAACGACCCGAAACAGGGCTTCGATAACGATAAGAAGAACGGTGAGTTGTTTTTTTCGATGATTCAAAAGGATTTATCGACTTTGACTTAATTTATCTTTTTTCATAGGAGAGATATCAAAAAATGATCAACTGATAAAATATTCAACTAAAATGATACACATTTTATTAATTGACATTTTTTGATACCTCTTACAGGAACTCAGATAATTTGGGTCAAAGTTAATGTACCTTTTATTACAAAGAAACTCCTAAAATTTTAATTCTAGTTCAAACTTGTCAAGTTTGAATGTCTGATTTTGCAACGAAAATCACATTTCTAGCCATACTAGAAGCCAAGATACGGCAACTTGAAACTAGAAGGCTAGAGACACAGACAGTAAGACAGTCTAACTGTCTGCGTCTTTTAATTTAGCTGTTACTGTAGTTTTTCACTTACTGTAGTTTTTCACTTACTTGTTAGTTTTTTAATTAAAATGCGTCTTGTTAACTGAATTCAAAATTGAAGAACGGTGAAATTTATAGGTTTTTGAAGTAATAAAATTTTTTTTTAATATTTCCAGAAAAACCAACTAAAAAACCATCTGAAAGTGGGCGTGGCATGTTCAGTTGGTTTCCATGTTGTGCGAGCACATCGAAGGAAAAAAATGCGCCGACGGAAAGGAGGTTACGAGCCAACGATAGGGAATATAATGCTCAATTTAAGTATGCGGTGAGTTTGAAATTACTGTAAGAAGACCTCGGAGCAAAATGTTTTTCCTGTTCCACAAATTTAAGATTAATGAAACAGAAATTTTCAGGATAACCTAATCAAAACGTCCAAATACAACATAATCACATTTGTGCCGCAGAATCTGTTTGAGCAATTTCAGCGGATAGCCAACTTTTATTTTTTAGTTCTGATGATATTACAGGTACTATTTTTCTTGAAGTTTTAAAGTTCCCAACAAAAAAATTCCAGTTTATCCCTCAAATCTCATCAATTTCATGGTATTCAACGGCAGTTCCACTGGTGATAGTGCTAGCCTTCTCAGCGATAAAAGATGGGTATGATGATGTGGTAAGTTTCTGAAAAATATTACTGTATCTCGTTTGCGTGATAGGTGAACTACAACTCAAGCTATGATTCATAGGAACCCTCCGGGAAAAATGAGCAAAAACTAGAAACTGTACATTTCCAGCAACGCCACGTGTCTGATCGAAATGTAAACGGTCGAAAATCGTATGTAGTAAGGAACGGAAGTCTGTGTGAAGAGGATTGGAGTAATGTGAAAGTGGGTGATGTGATACGAATGATGAGCAATCAGTTTGTGGCGGTGAGTTTGATTTTTCTGCATCCTACCGATGGATTGAAGATTTGGAATATTGGAGTTTTGATATAACTATTCGGAAACAGTAGAAAATAGTGTGTTTTAAAACAGTGAAGATTGAAATTCTATAACCGTTTGGACTCAAAAATATATCTTAAAATTGAATCGAAATCTGGGTTATTGTGAAAAAGATATGTCCATTATGAAACAGTAAAAATTATGTATCTTCAGTCAGAGTCGTTGAAGCTTCTTAGGTATTTGAGGTTTATCCTTTTCTATGCCCAAGAAACATTAGAAGTATAAATTGATTAAAATTTCCAGGCGGATCTCCTACTGCTATCCACATCTGAACCATATGGAGTATGTTTTATTGAAACAATGGAATTGGATGGAGAAACGAATTTAAAAAATCGAGGAGCCATGTCATGTACCCAAGTGATGGGCGATGATTTGGATGGAATCACTAGGTTTGATGGTTAGTTAACTTTAATTACAGTACCAGCCGTCTATATTTCCAAACGCGTAGCTCAATGGCATTGCTATGTACAGTACCAGGCAAAAACTAATTAATTTTGTTTATTTTTAGTTGAAAGCTGTCAAAGAAAAATTGTCAGCTACAAAATTAAAGCTCTAGTTTTGTTTAGTATACTCACAATCAGAAACTCGCAGAAAAATTGAAAAATTCTGGATAAGTTTTTAGGCACCCGAAGTTGATCATTTTCAACTGTAAATTGATTGTTAGATGTCCTATGACCTATGTCACATTGGATCATTAATTAAATTTAAACCTAAAAATACCAGAAATTTGAAATAGAATTTTTTTCCAGGAGAAATCGTGTGCGAACCCCCCAACAACAAATTGGATAAGTTTCAAGGAAAGCTAATGTGGAATAATCAGGAATACGGTATCAGCAATGATAACATCTTGTTGAGAGGATGCATTTTGAAGAATACCAGATGGTAAGAGCTCCAGAGGATATTTTGCATGAAAAAAATTTAATATTTGTCACCAAATCTCAAGCAAACTATAAACTTATTGAAACTGAAAAAAAATTCCAGGTGCTACGGAGTGGTGGTATTTGCTGGAAAAGACACAAAATTGATGATGAACAGTGGAAAAACGAAATTCAAGAGAACTTCCCTAGATCGATTCTTGAACATTCTCATCGTCGGAATCGTGCTCTTTTTGATCGCCATGTGTCTAATTTGTACGATTTTGTGTGCTGTATGGGAGTATCAAACTGGAAGATATTTCACGATTTATTTGCCATGGGATGATATTGTACCAAGTCCGGAGCAGAGAGGTAAATCACGTCGGTTGATAAAAATATTATATTTAGGGAATTTTAATAGTATATTATGTTATCATTGTAACAGAGCCAATATTTTAGGACCCATAACGAAGAAGAAAACTATGACAGTAGGGACCTACATTCGTTCCGGTGAAAGACATTAAAAAATAGCAAAATAATAATCTTAACACCAACAAACATTTATCAGTTAACAACTTTTCTTTATTTTTTCCAGGGAACGAAAGAGACTGACTCAAAGCTATAGGCCTTTATAATTCCCAACTTCCAGGTGGCCGTCAAATTGCTCTAATTGCCTTCCTACAATTCTTCTCCTACATCATTTTGCTGAATACAGTAGTCCCGATTTCTCTCTACGTTTCCGTCGAAATCATTCGATTTATCCATTCGTTATGGATCAATTACGACACCAAAATGTACTATGAAAATGGAGAGAAAAGTGTTCCAGCCAAGGCGCATACGACAACTTTGAATGAGGAATTGGGTCAAGTACAGTATGTTTTCAGTGATAAGACTGGAACATTGACAAGAAATATTATGACTTTTAATAAGGTAAGCGATTTTTTTAGAGATCGTATAGTTTATCACTTGAAAATTTCGATTCTAATTTTTATCATGAATACGCTACAGTAAATATTTTTCAGTGTACCATCAATGGAATATCGTATGGAGATGTGTATGACAACAAAGGAGAGGTTATAGAACCAACCGATGTAAGTTCAGGATTTCAAATGTGCTCTACGAGACTTTTATAAAAATTGCAATACCACTAACCACTAATAAACTAATTTCAATATATCAATTATCACAACTACTTGAAACAGTAAAATTTTAGAAAACACCATCTCTCAACTTCTCATGGAACTCATCCTCCGAACCAACCTTCAAATTCTACGACAAGAATCTTCTAGACGCCACAAAACGCCAAGTACCAGAAATCGATCAATTCTGGAGATTATTGGCGCTGTGTCATACTGTAATGCCAGAACGAGATAAAGGGCAACTAGTGTATCAGGCACAGTCACCCGATGAACATGCTCTCACATCGGCCGCCCGGAATTTCGGTTATGTATTCCGAGCAAGAACACCGCAGAGTATTACGATTGAGGTGATGGGAAATGAGGAGACACATGATTTGTTGTCAATTTTGGATTTTAATAATGAGAGGAAACGGATGTCGGTCATTGTGAGAGGATCAGATGGGAAGATTAGGCTGTATTGCAAAGGAGCGGATATGATGATTATGCAAAGGATACATGTGAGTTGATTTCTTTGAAGCGCTGCTATATCTCACTTGGATGAATCAAGACTAAAAAGTTGTCAACTACAAAATTGAAATTCTAGTTTTGTTTAGTGTACCCTGAAAATTTCAGACAAATCGAAAACTTCTTAACTACTTTTGTAGGGTATCAAAGTTAACTACTTTTCCGTTTTTTCAGGTACTGTAGAAATATAAAGTCTCTGTTTCAAAAAGTTCATTAACTCAAGCCCATTTGAATTCTATCAATACTAATCTTTTCCAAAATCTGACCGTTTTGAAAAGTTATTAAACATAATCATTTAAATTCCATCAATAAGGAAATTTTTTTACAGCCTTCAACATCTCAAATCATGCGAACCTCAACCAACACTCATCTCGCCGATTTCGCCAATATCGGTCTCCGAACACTATGCCTTGCCTACAAAGACATTGATCCAGGATACTTTTCCGATTGGGAGCAACGTGTCAAAACAGCTTCCGCACAAATGCAGAATCGAGAATCCGCGGTGGATGCGTTGTATGAGGAAATCGAGAAGGATTTGGTATTAATTGGAGCCACTGCAATTGAGGATAAACTACAGGATGGGGTACCAGAAGCGATTGCAAGGCTATCCGAAGCGAATATTAAGATTTGGGTGTTGACTGGAGATAAGACGGTGATTAAAATGTTACGGTTTCATGGGGAACATGACATTTTGGAATTTTTTGACTGATTGATTTTTTTTTGATGGACAAAAGAATAGATAAATTGAGTCAAAGTTAGGGCGTTTCAGTATCATTTGTTTGGGTCCTACGAAAAATGTCTCTGTTACAAAAGGGCTAAAAATTTATAGTGATTAAATATTATACTAATTTTAAAGTTATCCATATTTTTTCCAGGAAACCGCCATCAACATTGCCTACTCATGTCGATTGCTAACTGACGAAACCAAGGAAATTGTAGTCGTTGACGGACAAACAGAATCTGAAGTTGAAGTGCAGCTGAAGGACACCAGAAACACTTTTGAGCAGATTTTGGCGTTGGTGAGTTGAATAAAAATCAAGAACAAAAAGACAGAATTTCAATTTACAAAGTTGATGAAACAGGAAAAAATGTTTGAAAAACGATGCCGTTTCAAGACTTCCAGAAGTTCCGAGAACTTTTTTTAAATCTACTGATCTGTTCGATAGAGCATAAATCCATCCTAGAAACCCCGACCCCCAGAATTCCGACGTTCCGAAGAAGTGGATATCTATATAAACGAGATTATTCGTTTGCTAGATTCCATGGACAAATCGACAAGGGTTTGAAAAAACTAATGAAACCATTCTTATTGTTTTTGGCTGCTCAATTCTGGTGCATCCCTTTTTAGTTGCCTATTTCAAAATCTTTATTTCAAATTAAATATCGATTTATTTCCAGCCATCACCCGGAGGACCTGGATCAAAGCCAAGAATTGAAATCGAGACGATTCATGAGGATTCGGATATTGTGTCATCTGCAAGGAGTATGGATAGTGGGTTTTTTTTAACCTTAACATTGAGCCAATTTATCTTGTTGTCCTGTAAGAATTGACAAAATCTTAAACAAAAGATAACAACTATTTTATCAGTTAAGACATTTTTGATACCTCTTTAAAAAAATTGAGATAATTGAGCTCAAATGGTAATTAGGGGTGTGGCAATTTATAATAGGATTTGCTAATTTGATGAATTTCAATATTGCGGTTGTACTAGAAATTTTTGAACAAGCTAACTCAAATTCTCCAGGAAACATTGTCACTCCCGACTTAAAATCTGCGGAATTGGCTGAAAACGAAACTGGAGGCGTGGCTTTGGTCATCAATGGAGATTCATTGGCGTTCGCATTGGGACCAAGACTCGAAAGGACGTTTTTGGAAGTGGCTTGTATGTGTAATGTGAGTTTTTGTGTCTAAAAATTGGAAAATCATGAGATTCTGTTCAAAATTTAGTTTCAGGATTTTACAGTTTCAGTTACTCATTCTATTAGATAACGTCTTTTTTTCAATAGTTCTGGATTGAATCTGGATTTGGAGGGATTCTTAACATTGACCCAATTTATTTCGGTTCCTGTGAGAGATTTAAAAAATTGGTCAACTGATAAGATGATTATGATATTATGAGTAACATTTTATCAGTTGACCACTTTTTGATATCTCTAACATGAACCGAGATAAATTGGGTCAAAGTTAAATATGAAACAATTTTTTATTATACATTAACGTCACTGAAAAAAAAATAAATAGGAACCGTCATTAAACCTACATGAAACAGAAACAACTTTTTTAGAAAGTTTTCCGTTTTCCTACAGTACCATTCTAAAAATCAGATTCTGAAATCATTTTCTCATTCCAGGCAGTCATCTGTTGTCGTGTGACACCGCTTCAAAAAGCGCAAGTAGTCGATTTGGTGAAACGGAACAAAAAAGCAGTGACTCTATCAATTGGAGATGGTGCCAATGATGTTAGTATGATCAAGACAGCACATATTGGAGTTGGAATTTCTGGTAAGAAGGATTTTGAAGGAGATTTTCGGTTTCATAAGGTCTATAATATTAGGTTGTTCGGAAAGTCCTTTCCATTCGATATAAAAAAGGTCAAAACAATGTCAGATAAATTTAAGATATTGACCATTGTTATCAGTGACTATCTGCCAACGACCCACCAAATTGTGGATGCCTTCCTTCCAGAACTCCGGTCACAGCGCATTAAAAATCAGGTCAACCCATTTTTGACATCATGCTTTGAAGTGAATTTTTTTCAATCAAGATGTCGGTAGAAATGGCTGGATAGGGGGTAGTCAGACAGTACAAGGTTTGGACTATACTGTAGATGAGACAGAACCGTTCAGCCGTATCCAGTGAAATTGGTCTCCGTTCTCCTTCCCGCATGAGGTTGCGAATTTCGATTTTGAAAATAAGCATTTGTGTTTCTCTCCAATGGAGATCCACATGGAGTCTGAGTTATGTCGCCTGACAAAAATAGGTATCGGTCATAAAAGTGACACCATTATCTGGCAGCTCCCAATACTCCACTCCTTGGTAGACATCCATGCCGAAAACATACCATTTTTAACGTTAATTTCACGTTTCGGGACGTCTGGCGGTTGAGTGCCTTTGTCAACCCACTTGGATTGTTGTTTATAGTAATCATAAATTACTCATTTATCGCCACTAGTAATGATTTAACATCAACATTCATGTGTGCAACGCAGGATGAGAAGATTCAAACAGGTGCCCACACATGAAACAAAGTTGCTTTGAGCGAAAAGGTGTGATCCATATCTTCCCACTTTTTTTACTTTGCCAAGAGTTCCCAATTAATGGCTTTTTGACGAAAAACTTGCCACTGATGTACTTGATATATTCCGCACAGTTTGAGACGGGTCCCTTTCAATCCCGGTTTTTAATGCGTCCAAAACTGAGCCCGTATGCTTTTTTGAAGGGGGATTTTCGTCCAACAAGAATTTTCATTTTTCAAATTGATGAATCCAGGTTGTGAAGTTTGTTCGAAAGGGTGCATCTTCGTTGTTAACCTCCACAAATTGGTGATTGATTTCAGTTGATCTGAGGTCAGATAGAAATACAAATAAAATGGTAGTCCAAAAATGGAAATTGTTAGGGGCAAAAACGGTGGGCATATCTCACTGCACGAAAAGAGGAGAATGATCTCCGTTGGGGTTTAGACACTATTAGACCTCACCAGCATACTGATAAAACGACAACTTCCTCGCTTTTATCCCTTTCAAGAAAACGAATTGAAAATGATTTGAAATGATTCGCCAGTCTCAGCAAAATAGATGAAATCGGGTGGTAGCTTGTATACATTTGCTATAGTGTTTGTTATTAGTAAAGACAGCATCATGACACATTAATTAACCTAATTAACATTAGTGAAAAAGCAATAGATAGAATTATGAAACATTGATTGATTTTTCTATATCCAATTTGTAGGACAAGAAGGAATGC
This sequence comes from Caenorhabditis briggsae, assembly GCF_000004555.2. Taxonomy (NCBI): domain Eukaryota; kingdom Metazoa; phylum Nematoda; class Chromadorea; order Rhabditida; family Rhabditidae; genus Caenorhabditis; species Caenorhabditis briggsae. The sequence continues at coordinate 3,341,898 of NC_013487.2, read as the reverse complement.
AGGCAGTACTGGCATCCGACTACTCTGTCGGCCAATTCAAATACCTCGAACGTCTTCTACTGGTCCACGGCAGATGGTCGTACATCAGAATGGCCAAGTTCCTTCGCTACTTTTTCTACAAGAACTTTGCATTTACACTCACCAATTTCTGGTATTCATTCTTCTGCGGATACTCGGCTCAAACAGTTTTCGATGCTGTTCTCATTGCCTGTTACAACCTGTTCTTCACGGCTCTTCCAGTTTTAGCAATGGGAAGTTTGGATCAGGATGTGGATGATCATTACTCGTTGAGATACCCAAAATTGTATCTTCCCGGACAGTTCAACTTGTTTTTCAATATGAGGATTTTCATCTATTCTGTACTTCATGGAATGTTTAGGTGAGGGATTTGAAAAGCTTTCCTTTTGAAAAAATGGTTTTTTAGCTCGCTTGTAATATTTTTCATTCCTTATGGGGCATTTTACAACGCTGCTGCTTCTTCTGGAAAGGATTTGGATGATTATTCGGCATTGGCATTTACAACTTTCACGGCATTGATCGTTGTGGTTACTGGACAGGTAAATTGAATTTTATCATTCCTAAATTTATAAAGAATCTTGAAAAACCTAATGACTGTCATCGAGTAATGCATTCGAAATTTGGAACCCAATTTATGACTTTTCTAAAACAGTGCCTTTTTTTTGAAAGATTGAAGTGAACATCATGAAAAATTCGAATTTTATTTCCATATTTCTGGATTTATTTTTCGAACAGACACATTCCAAAATTTTCAATAGTCTTGGCCAACTCAAATTTTGGATGGTATTTTTTAATTTAAAAAAGTATTACATGAAAACATTTTCTGAAACTTCTGAAACTGTCAAATTTTTTAAAATGGTTTAAAACGGTTGAACATAATTGGAATCTTTGTTTCCAAAACGCTGAACCCATTTTTTTCAAATTTCGTGCGAAAACTTCTGAAAATTCTAGAGTTAATTGATTCGGTATAACGTTTAGAAAACAAGAGAAATGCAAATTCATCAAGCTTTTGAAGGGATACGCAAACTGAAGTTATAAAGCTCATCTAGTTATCTGAAAATTCTGAAACAGTAGGTTTGAAAAATAGTTTTTAGCACATTTACCGTGTTTTTGGTATCAATCAAATTTGAAAACCCTTTCGAAGAGTTCCTTATGTGGTTTTAAATAAATTCACTGTTTCCAAAAGTTCATAAACCTTTTTATGATCTGTTTCTTTAGTGCGAACACTCCCCCCTATTCTTTTCTTTTACCTTCATTATCTCAATTTCTGTTAGAGCACAAGTTAGAGTTCTATTAGAGCATTTGCGGAAAATCTTTGTACATTTTTCTTCTAATCATCTACATATAAGATAGAACCTTCTAGAAAAAAAAACGAACAACCTCAATAACCCCGCAATCAATCAAAAAAATTTCAGATAGCCTTCGACACCAGCTACTGGACAGCAATCTCACATTTCACAATTTGGGGATCTCTAGTTCTCTACTTTTTAGTGTGTTTCTTGTTATACGAATGGTTACCAGTGTCTTGGATTGTCAAAACATCATCATCTATTTCCTATGGTGTCGCATTTCGAACAATGGTCACTCCTCACTTCTGGTTCTCGATTCTTATGGTTTCTGTTGTATTGTTGCTTCCGGTTATGTTAAATCGATTCTTCTGGTTTGATACACATCCGTCGTTTGCTGATCGACTGAGAATTCGAAGGAAAATGGGCAAGAAACCATCGAGCAAAGATGATAAGAAGTTTGTTTTTTTTCAAATCTTGTTTGGAATTGCGCAATCAAACCAATCCACACATTACCATTTGTTCGGTTTTGGTTTTAAAAACCACAAACTTTGGAGTCTTACGAAAGTATTCAAAAATGTTTCAATTTGTCTAAAAATTTCAGAGTATACTAAAAAAATCGGGCTTCAATTTTGTAGTTAATAACTTTTTGATTTAAGTTTTTCTGAAATATCTACATGGCTTGAAATTAACTAAATGCCAAAACTACCTTCAAGACTTCTTGCAGCAGTTCATCTCACTTGGATGATTTTCGACAGAAAAGTTGTCAACTACAAAATTGAAGCTCTATTTTTGTTCAGTACACTCTCAAATTTTCAGACGAATTCGAAATTTTTGAACCACTTTTATAGGAGCGATTTGTAATTTTTTACTGGACGTCGGTTGAAAAATGTTTCAGTTTCAGAACTTCCATTAAACCCATTCTTCACTTGTTCAACAGTTCAGAGAGAGAACACTTTTTTGCAGAACCACATTCAAACGAACAGCAGCCACTCGTCGAAGTGTTCGCGGATCCCTCCGATCCGGCTACGCGTTCTCACATTCGCAAGGATTCGGAGAGCTCATTCTCAAAGGAAAACTGTTCAAAAATGTGGATAATCTACGTGGCAAAGGGTCGAATTCAAAGATTCATCCGACTTCAGACGACTATCAGCCGATTTTGATGTCTAGTGTTCCAGAGGTGAGTTTCTGACTACTGTATCTTGCACCTCCAGTGTTAAGCAAACAAGTTCAACTCCTCCAGAAGATTCCAGAAGATTCTAAAATTCCAATTCTTCCAGGGATCCACGTCATCCAGCTCCACACCTCCGATGTCACTTCCAATTGATGGTAGCCGCCCCCAGAACGTTGTTCCTCATACACTAGATGTAAATACTGAAGACTGGTAAGTTTTTTTTTTCACTTCTATCAAAAAGCACGGCTTCACTTCTACAGTACTCCTTTCTACCGTAATCGTAACCGTGTCGTAATACCGTACTCATTAGTGTGTTGTTACTATCTTCATACAGGTCTCACGGATATCGTCCCGCCTACGCAAAAGAACCATCACCACTGCAAGGTACCGTAATCCATGGAAATGGGAAAAAAGGGCGGAGCCTAGGGATCTCGAGAGAAACTCAGGTATAGCGAGGAAATGTGAAGTTTTGCGACTTTCCCCGCTGGCCGTTGTATAAATATTGTTTTGTGTGATTTTTAGGAGTTTTAAAATTTTAGTTTGTGTGCTGGTGGCCTAGATTTTTCCTAGGCCACTTTTATTTATTTTCTCTACTTCTACCGTAATCGATCTCATTTCTTGTGCAGTGTGTGCTTTCCGTTTTCAACCCTTTGTGCTTTTCATTCTTTTTGTTAATTGATTATTTAATTATTAAATTACCCAATAAAACTTTTTTAATTATTTCCTAATTTTCCAAAAATCAATATTTTGTATACAGGAAGCCGCCGATGAACAACCAGACGTGATTATTGAGCATCTGTAAAAGGAATTATCCTCGCTAATTAATTTTCTTAATTACTCTCTCTAATTATCCCCGTTTTTGTAGGCACCGGTTTAGGCTCTTTTTCCCTGGGTTTCTTCTTTTTTTCTGTAATTTTTGCTTTAAAATTCTGCTGAAATGTGATATTTTTGGAAATATCAAAATGGGTACTCTATTGTATTTTTCTTCAATTTCGTGTAATTTTTCTTGAAAAATAAAACCAATTTATATTTTTATATACATTTTCATGTAAAGTGATGTCCATCGCATATTTCCCTAATTTTCCATCTGAAAAACGCAATCACCAACTTACTGTAAACACTTCAATAGAAGACCACCCAAACCATCAACTTTGAGCCCATTGATCTTGATTCGAGTAGAAGATATCAAAAAGTAGTCAACCGACTAAATATTTTTGATATTATGATAAATATTTCGTTGGTTGATCACTCTTTCATATCTCATACACGAATGAGGGCAAATAGACAATTGCTATGAGAATTGTTGTTATCTAAAGAGTTGCTATAAAGGAACAATTGCTATATACCTAGTTGCTATGACACAATTGCTATATTTGACACAATTGCTATATATTTTCAAATTTCAAAGGCACAATTGATATAGAATGTACCAGTTGCTATGTGTGATTACAGTCGCTATTTCTGACACAATTGCTATTTTGACACAATTCTATAGTTCTTATAATGGATATTTTTGCGCGTTTTAGTACACTTTCTCGGCTCCTTTGCTTTTGAAAGTGGCCAAAATTTCGGAGGGAACAATGATTCGGGGGTACAAGGGGGTACAACTGATTCAGAGGTGCAAAATTGGTGATTCGGGGTACAAACTACAATTGATTCCGGGGTACAACTCATTTCATTTAGACAATGCTTGTGATTCGGGGGTACAATTTGTTTTGATTTTCATAGATTTTCTGAATACCTGAATTTCAGAGCTCAAAAATCTCAGAATTCTTAGAATTTCGGAATCTGAGAACTTCGGAACTTCAGAATCTGAAAATTTCCGAATTTTCAAAAATTACGACAGAAAGTTTTCACTTCTCATTGTCACATTGTTCATTTTGTGTCATACTTTTTATGAAAAAAAAATTGTGGAAAGAAAATAACTCATTCAGGATTTTCATGCTTAATTGAAGGATCCAGACAGATATAATATTCATGATGTTTATCAATTTTTTCGTCTTATGGTGATTCCCGCAAAAATGAATCAATCTGAATACGACGATAACTGCAAGGAGTGCATTTGCAGAATCTGTCCGGAATACGAAGAGGAGAATAATATTTGATACATTTCATCTGATTTTGCTTTATTGTTCTTGCTATAAAGTGTTAATGTCGTTTAGAAATTGATTTTTTTTTCAGGCCAATTTTCGCGACAGTGTTACTTTTCTTTTGCCGAACATTTCAGTCTTGGCTCTCATTAATTTCAACATGATTGTTTTGTCTCGTTTTTCGAGCCTAGAAGTGTTTTTAGTTTCACACGGGATTTTGTAAATTCCGGAAATGACTAGAATTTTTGGTGGTACGACGGATCGGATATTTCCCAAAATGAAATAGTAGAAAATGAAATGTTTCTGAATCTAAATACTTCCAAATTTCAAAATTTACGGAATGAAAACTGTCCGAAAGCAGAAAAGGCGAAAGTGGAATTGTCCTAAAGTAGAACTGTCCCGTTTT
>NC_013487.2:3331158-3336227 GCF_000004555.2 Caenorhabditis briggsae | reverse complement strand
GGTTGAAAACGGAAAGCACACACTGCACAAGAAATGAGATCGATTACGGTAGAAGTAGAGAAAATAAATAAAAGTGGCCTAGGAAAAATCTAGGCCACCAGCACACAAACTAAAATTTTNNNAAAACGGGACAATTTCACTTTAGGCATTTCTGTTCCGTCCAATTTATACTTCCGGACAGTTCTGATCTCGCACAGTTTTCAATTTGGAACCATTTTGATTTAGGAAATGTTCATTATACTACAGTTTCCTTTTAGGAAATCTCCAATCAGTCCACCGAATTTGTAGAAAAACAATACTGTATTTAAAGGCGCATGACGACAACTCTGCATTGTGCTTTGAACGGATAAACATTTCATTTTACATGCGCCTTTAAACTACCGTACTTTACTCAAACTTTTTAGCACTGGATTTTCTCCGTTTTTTGCATTTTTCACCAGTTTTTCTTCAATTTTTCACAATTTCTCGTTGCAGAATGTCATCCCATCTCAAGAATCTGACTGAAAATTTCGAAAATTTGGCAATAAATCCAATTTTCAACACGAATTGGTGTGATATGCCGGCAGAAATCAAAGTGGAATGTGTTGGAAAAATGGAACTCACCGAGAGGTTAAATTGAACAATTATCGATCAATTACCCAACTTTTTTTCAGATTATCGCTTAGAAGCACCGCGAAAGCCGAACGGTCGCTCGTCGATTCGCAGAAAATCAATATTCGTAGATGTGCTATTCACGGACTTCCAGAAATCCGAAGAGTAACTCTCGCTTCAAAAACCGGAAAGATAGTTTTTAGAGCATTTAGAAGTGCGAATAAAGAATTCGAGTTTTTAAAATATATTTGGAAAATCGGAGTTTTCGAAAACCTCTATATCTGGTTGGATGGAAAGGATTCCAAGGAGAAACTTGAGAATTTCAATGGAACGATTGCAGCGAAAAGTATCGATTTTCATTTTTGTGATGAAGAATTTATAGTAGCTATTCTTGGAAAAGTGAAAAATGGAGTCGAATCGATAACGATGAATGCTGATAGAGGAATCAGCTACTCTGTCAATGAAATTCTTAAAATCTCTCATGTAAGAAAATATTCATAATTTAGACTCAATTTTTTCGAACTTTTCAACATTTACAGGTTCAAAATGTCAAATACTGGCAGATCGATAACTACAAACGAATGAGTGTTCTTTGGAAGGTAGCTCAGGTACCATTCGAAAATTCTTTCAAAAAAGTCAATAATTTTTCAGGTTTGGATCGATATAAGTTCAAAAATCGGAACTACTTTTCAATTGTCCACCGAGGTTTACGGATTATTTCATGAGTTTTTGCAGCATTTTGTCGATCGTATTGTGTAATTATTATTGATTTTTTGTTTAATTTCAATTTTTCAAATTTTCAGGTCAATAAGCCAAATAAGAGTTCGAATTCGTACCAACCACCCGGATCGTCACATTCTTCTGGAACTTGAATTCGATGGATTCGTTGAATTTCAGCATTCGTTCAAATTTTTTCGTCTGATGGTGATTTCTGCAAAAATGGAGGAATCTGAATACGAAGATAACTGTAGAAAGTGGATTCGGAGAATGAAACCGGAGTTTTATGTTGATGATATGTAGAATTATTGAATGTTGATCTTGTTTTGAATAAAATTGTTTTATGATTTTACGCCAATGTCAATTTCCAGAAAAATGATGCTAAATGCTAACTAAACGTCTTGGAATCACTTATGGGGTTATGCAGATAATAAATTTGCAATAAAAATGGCAAATAAATACTATGCACGTATGCAAATAAATTATTTTATTTGCATCCAAAAAGCGAATTTAATTGCATTCCTGGGCGTGATTTCTTTGATTCCTCAAATTATTGTGTTAATACGGCGAAAAAGCCTCATGAGTCTGATATTGTAACTGGAATATTTGGGAAGTTAAATAAAACACTTGGCCTTTTAGGATATGACAGCCAATACTCGACAGAAAAAAGTTGCTGCTGCTCTCCTACTATTGCAGGAACAAGAATCCGTTTTACTTACTGTTTGTCGTCCGTATCAGTTGGAAGAAGGGCTTGAAGTGATCCGTCAAGATCTGTTTTCTACTTTTTTACGGTTGAATCAATATATGATTTCGACCGAACAAACGAAAGTGAGAAAATCGGTTGAAAATTTTTATAGAATAGTCTTCAGAAATATCTGGGTGTGGAACTTGAACATTTTAACTTTCTGCGAAATCTTTGTTCTGACGACATCAGTAGAATCGATTCAATTCCAGCTCCAGTCCGTATTCATATTTTTTTGAAGTATGCTCGTGAAGGTAGTGAAATGTATATATCACTAGACTCACCAAGATAACTTTAGGTAGATCCCAGAACTATCTGGCTCAGGATCTTGGTATAAGTCTGTCTATAGTGTCACGAATAGTAAATAATGTAGTAGACAAGCTGGTGAATATTCCCTACAAGCATTAAACATCTAAGAGCTCTTGAGAGAGGATTTATGAGTAAAACTGATGCAAATGGTAATTATAAAAGAATTCCTTGCTTTGGCATTTGCGACGGCAAACACTGGGCAATAGAACCCCTCCCAACAGTGGAAAACTGAACGCCAACTTACAAGGCGTTTTTTTTCATTCAACTCGTTAGCTGTGTGTGTCATCCTTCCTGGGCCAGCACAGTTTGAGGGGGAGCTGGAATTTCTGGTTAGTCGTGTTGGTGGAGATGATGAGAGCATGTACAGGGTTGTTAAGAAGTCGTCGTGTATTTGTCTGCAAAAAGTGAGAGTTTTTCATCTAATTAATACGTTTTTTTTTTTTGGAAAAATCTTTAGGAGAACTGTCATTGTCATTGTGGGGCATGTGGATACAGACACTCATGCACATGCCTTGTCCAAGAGACAGGTGTGTGCTGTAAGCACATTCATATGGTGATTCTTAGAAACGGTAGTATGACACCTAGTTTTTTTCTGAAACTTACCTGTACTCCAGTTTCTCTTGTCGACGTTGATCAGGCTGAAAAAGAAAAGATGCTGTTTTTGTTTATGTTTTTTGTTGTCTTTTCTGTTGCTTTGTTATTGATTGTCTTGTTTTGTTGTGTTTGAATGAAATTGTTTTTTAAACAAATTTTGTGATTTTACATTTTTATAAACAAGATATGAGCGAAAAAGGAATATTTGTTTGTGAATATTAGTCTATTTGCTCCATTGATTGAGAACAATTGTCATGCGACCAGATTTGAACGCGCGCGCAACAGAGGGTGTGCAGATGCGCTCCGCTGGAAAACTACCGAAAAAATTTCGGCTATTTACGCCGCAGTGATTTCATTAGTTTTTCGTTACAGAATGTCATCCGATATCAATAATTCATCGAAAATTACTGAGAAATCAACTGCTGAACCAATTTACGACTCGAATTGGTGCGATATGCCGGACGATATTAAATTGGAGTGCATTGGAAAAATGGAGCTCTGCGAGAGGTAAAAAATGATTAACTATCGAATAATTTATACCGAAATTTCTTTCAGATTGTCGCTTCGGTGCTCTGCAAAAGCTGAACGATCGCTCGTCGATTCACAAAAAATCGAATTTCACGAAGGCGTATTTTTGAGAGAATATGAAGACTCAAGTTTCCTGTTTTCTCGTAATGATAAAGTAGTTTTCTGGAAAAGAACAAAAGAAATTAATGAAGCTTTCGAATTGATGAAATACATTAAGAAAGTTGGAGTTTTCGAACATCTCAAAATTTTTTCTCGAGGTGTCGCTGATTGCGAACGATTCTTGGCCGATGATGGATTGTTCACAGCGAAAAAAATGAACCTTGTGCATTGCGATATTGATAGCACGATCGCTGTTCTTCGAAAAATGAAAAATGACGTCGAATCTATCGAGATGAATGGCGATGAAATTACCTCCGGCAAACTTGCCGAAATCCTTACAATCTCACATGTAAGACAATATTCCGCTATTGCTTTTGCCCGAAATCAGTTAATGTTAATAGCTGATAAGCGAGAAATTTTCCGATTTACATTAAAAAAAGGGAAATCGTCGGAAAATTGAGAGAATAGAAAAGTAAAATTTAAAATAGGCTCAAAGAAAACGGTAGTCCGCATTCGAACATTCAAATAAAATTTCGATGAGATATTCACTAATAAATAACGTTCATTGGTTTCGGACAAGCGTAATCGATGGAATCTGTTTCTCAAAATTATGAGAAAAAATGAACTTTTTGAGATTCAAAATGTTCCCTACTGGCATATCGATTGCTACGAAGAAACGGATAGCCTTCACAAGGTTGCACAGATGTGGATTGATAAAAATTCGAAAATAGACTCTACTTTCCAAATTTCTGTCAATGCAAATGGCTCATTTGCGGAATTCTTGGAGCATTTCAAGGATCGTGTTGTGTAATTCATTTTTCTAATTGTTTCTAAAAAAACTGAAAATGATATTTTCAGATCGCAAAGTGACAGAAAAGTCCGCATTCATACGAATAATCCAGATCGTCATATTCTTCTGGAGCGTGGATTAGATGAAGTCGTCAAAATCGATTACGAAATCTACCGTCTAATGGTGATTTCTGCTGAAATGAAAGAATCTGAATACGACGATAATTGCAAGGAGTGGATTTACAAAATGAATCCTGAGATACACTACTATGATTCGGAAAGCTCATTCGAAGCGCGTGACGACGATTTTGAATGGTCTGACGGAGAGGAAGCATGAGTTTAATTTTTTGCTTTGTTTGTTGATTTTGTTGACCTTTTTTTCAAAATAAAACTGCTATTGTTTAATTTTTTAAAAATTGAAAAGAAAAGGTTGTTTTTAATGCCGCGTTCAAAGTTGATTTCCAGGAGTATGTTCCTAGAAGAAGAAAATTTACTGAAATTTGATTTTTTGAAAGTTTTTGTGTCTTTTGGCAAGAAATTAGCTTGAAAATTGGCTGAAATTGGCTGAAAATAGAGAAAAATTANCGATGGCCGAGAAAGTGGGAGTTTTCTCGGCCACCCCCCGGTGTAGTCCTCGTGGACAAGCAATTTGGTGTGTCGAAATCCGGCCGCGTCCTTGAAACTACAGTACTTCCGCTTT
>NC_013487.2:3264185-3330406 GCF_000004555.2 Caenorhabditis briggsae | reverse complement strand
CTGTGTTCTTCCTGTTGATTCATGTCGATTTACGGCGGGTCTCGAAGCGGAGGCCTCTGGAAAACAATGCCAGCTTTGGACAGCGTTTTTCCAGGAAGTTACTCCTGGAAATTAACTTTGAACGCGTCATAAGAGGTCCGAAAGTGATCGGACCGATCGGTAAAGGTTTGATTGAAATGGATTTCTCAAACTGTGTTAATTTAACTAGAGCATTTCTGAACTTGTCCTCATTTAAAAGTGGTCAGATTGATAGGAAAAAAAACCTCTAAATTACAGTTAGACCGATTTTTGGCAATGTTATAATCACTAAGAGAACCTGATTATTTTTCCATTGCAGTGTTGATTATGTTGTATTGTCAATGTCTTTATTGTCTCTGTTAACCTTTTTCAAAATAAAGTTGTTGTTGTTAATTCAAATTGTTTCTGCTTTTTTGGTCGGACGTGCGAGGAGGAAGATTGATATTCTAAATTGATTAGACGAATTCAGAATTCCAACATTTCGAATAGGTGGTTAGCTGTTCTTGCTATTTGTAAAATGCAAATGAAAAAAATGGGACCAGTTTTATGCGGATCTGTGTTCAATGTTCTGTAATCTTCTAGAATTTTTGAAAAAAAAATCTCTTCGGAAAAAAAAATATGGAATTTGTTGGAATTTCTACTCGAATAACAACAACAACACTTTTTTATAAAAAGTCAACAGCAAAAAAACAACAACAAAATACAGCGAAATTATTAGCTTCTACTGCTAAGAGTCTTCGTCGCTTTCGTCCGAAGACGAAGGACGTCCTAATGGTCTCCTGTAAAGTCGTAATTTCTAGATTTATGACTATTTTCAATTGGCATACGGTGCGAAAGAAAACTCGCATTCCCACTCCTCTAAATAAGCCTCCTGTTCCATTTTGCAAACCCACTCCTTGCAACTATCATCGTATTCAGCTTCCTTCATTTCCGAAGAAATCACTGTAAGGCGGAAGAATTGAAGATAATTGATTTTGATGTCATTATCCACTGCACGCTCCAGAAGAATGTGAAGGCTTGGGTCGTTGGTACGAATTCGGACTCTTTTCTCATTTTTCGAACTGAAATTTGAAGATTCGTTGAAAATAATTAAAGATGTTTATTACACAACACGATCCGCAAAGTGCTTCAAGAACTCGTCGAATGAACCATCGATTTCGTTGATTGACGCTTGGAAAGTGGATCCGATTTTTGAGCTTTTATCGATCCAAATCTGAAATTTTCGAATTTTTGGCTCCAGGGCAGGAGTTGCGAACAGTCCAACCTGTGCAACCTTATAGACTATCCGTTTTGTCGTAGTACTTAATATGCCAGTAGGGGACGTTTTGAACTTAAAAATTGTGATTTCGGGAAAATTTGAAATATTTTGGAATCTGAAAAAATATTTTCTTACATGTGGACTTGCAATAACTTCATCGAAATCAAACTTTGATGAAATCATTGAGTCATAATGGGTTGTGATTGATTCGACGCCATTCCTCATTTTTTGAAGGATAGTGGGGAGTACTTGACCATCACAGAACTCTAGGTCAACATTTTTCGCTGAGATTTCTGCAGTATATTTCTCTATTTTTCTTTCATAAGGTGTATAAAGTATTTCGAGAATGACTTTTTCGAAAACTCCGATTTTCCAAATATATTTCAGAAACTTGAATGCTCCATTTGAATGTCGTAAGTTTTTCGAAAACTTATTCCCGTTTTTTGAATAGAGCGATACTTGAACATCTCCGTCGTATGATTCTGTCCAAAATTCGCCTTCTTGAAAGTCAATGTTTTGAGAATCGACGAGCGATCGTTCACCCGTTGCGGTGCATCTCATCGACAGTCTAGAAAGAATTTCAGTATTAAATAATCGATAATTATCTAATTTCTACCTCTCCTTAAATTCCATTTTTCGGATACACTTCAATTTGACAGAGGCCGGCATATCACACCAGTTTGTGTCGAAAACTGGATCAATCGACAGCTTTTCAGCCATTTCTAACGAGTTTCCGGTGTCAGTTGCCATGAGAAATTGTGGATAAATCAACAAAATTCGGGTGAAATATGCGAAAAGAGAGAGAAAATTGAGTGAAAACAGTAGTTGAGATCAATGAGGAAAAACAAGCAAAGCGGAAGTACTGTAGTTTCAAGGACGCGGCCGGATTTCGACACACCAAATTGCTTGTCCACGAGGACTACACCGGGGGGTGGCCGAGAAAACTCCCACTTTCTCGGCCATCGCTAATTTTTCTCTATTTTCAGCCAATTTCAGCCAATTTTCAAGCTAATTTCTTGCCAAAAGACACAAAAACTTTCAAAAAATCAAATTTCAGTAAATTTTCTTCTTTTTTGATCATTTTTTCACCTAAAATGTTTCGAAAATCACTCGAAAATTGGATTTTTCTTTTTTTCCTTTTGTCTCCTCTCTAAATATTCGTGTTATAATGTAATAGTGCTGTAATTTATCGATAAATGTCTTCAAATCTGTCTCTTTTTGCCATAATTTTCACTTTTCATACTTTTTTCAAGTAAAAAATGTTGATTTTCAGGTAGCACAAACAAGGACTTTGCTCAGGGACTTCGCCGCCGCTTCTCAACAAAGGTGAATTTTTTCTTCGAGTTTTCTCCGCATAAAAAGTTATTTCAGATCGAGATGGTAGCTGAAAAATGGAGAGGAAGGACAGTGAAAGCTCAGACAATGGATTTCTGAAGAGAAAATCGTCTCTCCCGGTAAGAAAATTGTTCCGAAAAAAAATGTCCGGTTAATGGTACTATTTTCAGTGTTCATCATCGTCCCGCAAGCTGAACATCGATCGATAAAGATGAGTTTTTCTCCTAAATTTCTATTTTTCCTAAAATTCAAGCATAATTATCGATTTTTTTCAGCCGGGAAAACTTCGAAGCGGAGTCAGCAAGGCAAGAGGAAGGATCGTCAGCTGTCAACTGCCAGGTATTCAAATTGTTCCGTAAATATTTTTGGGGTCAATGGTACTTCTTTCAGGACCTCGATTCGCCCGACCCGGAAGGCCCGGTGTTTAAAATTCTGTATTTTTGAGCCAAATTTTGAGCTCTCAATATAATTTTTTCCATTTTTTTCGTATTTCGGATTGTTTGTCTGTCTGATCAAAAAAGATCGAAAAACTCAAAAAAAAAAAGTTTTGGTCGAAAAAAATCACATAAGGGTCCCCCTTATGTGTTTTTTGAAAATTTCGAAACTAGTGTGTTCTGGGCTCTATTACTAGTTACAGTATCCCTGTATTCCTTGATATCCTCCTCTGTGGCCTTGTGAATCGCTTTCAAGTGGGCAACAACATTCGATGTTCGTTCGGAAACATAGTTGCATTTGGGACAACAGTATTGCTTCACCATATTTGTGGTAAAAAAGGGTGAAATGACTGTTTTTCAGCCTTTTATAGTGGTTCCGAGAGGATCACTTTCCCATGACCCTAGCTTGGGAATGAGGTCAACTTTCTCATTCCAGAACAAAAATTCAAATTTCAAAAAAACATTCCCACCCTCTAAATCTTACTATAACATTTTTCAATTTTTTTCCTTTTTTGATTGTTCTTTTTCCTCCATTAATCATCATTTTTATTCCAGATCTACAGCCCTCTTGGTACCAGTCCACATCTACAGTCTTCTTGGCAATCTTCTTCTCTCTTCCACCCAAATCTGTTTTTTTTGTGAGTTTTACTATTGTATTGTTCCGTAAATTCATCTTGTAGGTTTTGTTCAGTTCAAAATTTACAGATCTTCATCCTTCCTTCACACTAGACCTTTAGCCTGGACCATTGCAGATACCGAAGATTTCAAGCTGTTTATTTTCTTGTGAGTTTTTCTCTTGTATTGTTCTGTAAAAATTACAATTCCAAGGGTTTCACATTTGAATTTCAGATTTCTGGACGACTTCGATTACCCCTGCAACTACGAAATCTCTTCTAATCTTCAATTTTTCATAATTGTTATAACTTTTTACATAAATTAAAATGTTTAAAAATATAGTATTTATTGCAATAAAATTCAAAAAATAAATTTTTTTAAAGATGGAATATTTCGAAAAGTTGTCGTTTCCTCTCCGGAAGATCCAAGTCCACCGAATCCTGGGAATCGAGGTCCTGAAACACGTCCCATTAACCCCAAAAATATTTACGGAACAATTTGAATACCTGGCAGTTGACAGCTGACGATCCTTCCTCTTGCCTTGCTGACTCCGCTTCGAAGTTTTCCCGGCTGAAAAAAATCGATAATTATGCTTGAATTTTAGGAAAAATAGAAATTCAGGAGAAAAACTCATCTTTATCGATCGATGTTCAGCTTGCGGGACGATGATGAACACTGAAAATAGTACCATTAACCGGACATTTTTTTTTTCGGAACAATTTTCTTACCGGGAGAGACGATTTTCTCTTCAGAAGTCCATTGTCTGAGCTTTCACTGTCCTTCCTCTCCATTTTTCAGCTACCATCTCAATCTGAAATAACTTTTTATTAAAACGGGAACTCGGAAAAAACACAAATAAAAATTCACCTTTGTTGAGAAGCGACGGCGAAGTCCTTCGGCAAACTCCCTGCTTGTGCTACCTGATTTTCTGTCGACTTTTTGAATGTCGATTTTTGATCGAGTCGACTGAATCGACACCGATTTTAGCGATTTTCGTCGATTTTTGTCGATTGTCAACAATCGACACAGCACACTACTGCATGTGCCTGTTAACTACAGTATCCTTGCGCACACTAGATTCAGTTGAATTTCTCTTCTTTTCTCATCGACTTTCTTTTTGTGTTTTTTCACTATTTTTCGTTACAGAATGGCATCCGAACTCAAACATCTGACAGAGAAAACTGCAAAGTTGTCGATCGATCCGATTTACGACACGAATTGAAGTGATATGCCGGCAGAAGTCAAATTGGAGTGTATTGGAAAAATGGAATTTAAGGAGAGGTGAAAATTGAATAATTATCGATTAAATTATCAATTATTTCTTCAGATTATCCTTGAGATGCACTGCAAAAGCTGAGAGGTCGCTCGTTGATTCACAGAAAATCGAATTCAATAAAGGTCGCTTCTGGGGAAATAATCGATATTTAGGTTTAGATCTAAATAACAAGTACGACGTCACGAAGCACCTAAAAGATAAAACTGAAGCTCTCGAACTCATGAAATACCTCAAGAAAGTCGGAGTATTCAAGAATCTGACTATCTCTTTCGGAGGTTCAGTTACTGATAATGAGCAATTCATGACAGACGATGGATAGTTCACAGCGAAAACAATCCAATTTGAGCAGCGCGATAATAGCAATGTGGTTGCTGTACTTCGTAAAATGAAGGACGGCGTCGAATCGATTAAGGTAAATTCATTTATGACCACTTCCGACGACTTTGGCAAATTTCTTGCAATCTCACATGTAAGACAGCACTCGCTGGAATCGATTAAAAAGAATTGAAAGAATGAAAATTATCATTTCAGGTCCAAAATGCTCCCTACTGGCATATCAACTACGAAGGAGCCTTCATAAGGTTGCACAGGTTTATCTCAACTAATTCGAATTTCTCTCGAAAAATCGATAAATTTTTAGATGCGGATCGATACGAATTCGAAAGTCGGAACCACTTTCCAAGTTTCTGTCTCTAAAAATGGCTCGTTCGCTGAGTTCTTGGAGCACTTCGCTGATCGTATTGTGTAATTCAAACCTCTGATTGTAAAAAACCCTTTATCTTGTCGGAATAAAAAAGTGACACTCGGTGTTTGCGTACTTTGATTCCCGCCTCCCCCCACCGACGCTCCGCCCATCGCTTTGCAAGTGCGGCGTGGTGTTTTAGCGCCACTTTATTGAATTGAATTAATTTATTGACCAGGTAATGAAACAATAGAGGGCAGGACATGAAAGACTCAGAAAGAATGCCCCTCACGAGGCCGATCTGAGTAGGGGAGGGGAAACGGGATAATTAAGGTATTTGACACAGGAACAATGAACCGGTATAAGAAGAGAAAAGGAAAAAAAATAGGGAGCAAATAAATCAATAGCGGGTAATACTGGAAGAAATTAAGGATTCAAACTCGGAAGGTAGGAGAAATCGGGTAACTTGGGAAGTGATGGCGTTCCACAGGGGAACAATTGAAGAAAAATAGTCAGAGGAGTAGGGCTGAACAATAATTAAGTTCATGGGGCGACGAGGGGAGGAGGAGTATTTGACATGTGCATTAAGGTTAGGAAAGTAGGCGGAGCCATTTAACAATTTATAGAGAAGAATTAGTTGAGCTTTCAGCCTACGATGTCGAATGGAGAACATATTGAGGATAGAGAGACGATCAGAATAGGAGCTGTACTGGATATTACAACGCTGGAAAATACACTTAGAGAAAAATCTTAAGGGGGATTCTAGTTTTAGAGCAAGGCGAGAAGAAGGCGGAGGGGAATAAACTACAGAACAATATTCAAGAATCGGGAGAACATAGCATTTGAAAAGATGAATGTAGAATTCTGGAGACTTAGATCTAAATGACTTTAAGAGTTGTTTGGAGCGGAGAAGAGCTAGAGATGTGATTTTGTTGATGTGAGCAGAGAATTTGAGAGAGGAATCAGTAATGAGTCCCAAGTCTCGGACGGAGGAGGAGGGAGTAAGTGTGACACCCGCAATATTGAGAGGATGGGAAGAATTATGGGAACCTAGGCGAAGAAGGGCAGTTTTAGAGTGGGCAAGAGGGAGATGGTTGGCGGAAGCCCAATTTACAACCATGTTGATACCAGTTTGAAGGGCGATTGGGTCATGAGAATACAGTTTGATATCATCAGCAAAATATCATCAGCAAAATATCATCAGCCACTTGGGAGATCATCGGATTTAATGAGATTTTCATAGAAAATATGATCTCCAAGTGGGGCGCCAAAACACCACGCCGCACTTGCAAAGCGATGGGCGGAGCGTCGGTGGGGGGAGGCGGGAATCAAAGTACGCAAACACCGAGTCTCACTTTTTTTATTCCGACAATAAAGTACAATTTCAGATCGAAAAGGGATAAACGAGTCAGAATTCGTACCAACAATCCGGATCGTCACATTCTTCTGGAGCGTGGATTGGATAACGTCGTCACAACCGGTTATTACATTCAATTCTTCCGTCTAATAGTGATTTCCGCAAAAATGAAGCAATCTGAATACGACGGCAACTTCAAGGAATGGCTTCTTAAAATGGATCCGGATGCTTATGATAAATATTTTTGGGAAAACTCTTTCGACAATTTTGACGACTTCTACGACGATGATGACGAAGAGTTCGAAAGTTGGAGGCACATTTGGTATGACAGCGATGATGCTCATGAGCCACACTATTACTAAAAGCTGGTCACTCGGTTTATAAAATATTCAAATGGATGGATTTCATTGTTGTTGTTGAGCATGAGTTGCGTTTTTGTTGGCCTTTTTTTAAAATAAAATTGTTGTTCTTTTTGAGAAAAAATCGAATAATAATTGCTGCGAAAATTGAAGTATTACCAGTTTCTGCACATCTGAATTTGATTTGAAATTCTGTATACGACGACAACTTCAAGGAGTGGATTCTTAAAATGGATCCGGATGCTTATGATAAATATGATTCGGAAAGCTATTTTGAAGAGTCTGAAGCAGATAGATATATTAATGAGCTTGCTTTCCAAGAGTATCTTGAAAGCCGCGGCTACTACGATGCTGACGGAATATGATGATAACGGTTTGGGAGTCATATTATAAAATGAATGAATTCGATTTCATTGTTGGTTTTGTTGTCGCTGTTAACTTTTTTTCAATGAAATTGTTGTTGTTATTTATTTATTTTTATTTTTCTATCTGTTAGAAATGTCCCAAAAACGCGCCTTTAAGAAAAATTTAACAAGAACTCAACTTTTTTCTCAGGCAGTTGTAATATTAAAATCGGAAAGCGAAAATTCCCGAGTTCCAAAAAATCAACTTGAATCAAAGAAATTCTGAAATTCCAAATCTCTCATTCCTGATTGTTTTTTAAGTCAAAAACTTGCTTTTTTCTCCTTTCAAAACAATTTGGCGCACTCCACTAACCCAGTTTTTTCCTCTTTTTTCACCCAGCACTCCACTCAAGAATCCAACCAATATATTCCCATCAAAACCTAACAAAGAAACAAGTCGATTTTCAATTCAAAGCATTTTTTCGATAGCCCTCAAAAAATGCCTCAAGAAGAAGTGATCAAATGTAAAATCTATCGAGCTGAAGACGGAAATAATCATGAGCCACAATGGGAACGACCCGGTTTCAAGAAAGATGAGGTATAGGGCCATTTGAAGGGATTTATCTCGGTTACGGTAGGAGATATCAAAAAGTAGTTCTCTGGCAAAATGTGGGAAATTCAATAAGAAACATTTTGTTAGTTGACCATTTTTTTGATATCTCTCACAGGAACCGAGATAAAAGCGCTAACAAGAAAGCGAGTGCGCGAGAAGCGAGAAAGATTGCAAAGACTTTTGTTGTGGGCGGAGCTTATCTCCCTTCTCACAAGAGCTATCAAAAAATGGTCAACTAACGAAATGTAGAAAATGTTATGTGAAACATTTTGCTAGTTTACCATTTTTTGACATCTCTTACCGCAACCGAGATATCGTTGACTCCGCCCACAGAGTAGACGGCAACGCTCCGCCCACAAGGTAGATGGCAACCACTCTTTGCAGCATACATGTGGATGACCGGGCCGGCCCGCTTGCCTTAAAACCCGCATAGGACAACTTTTCGAAAATGTTACTTTTCAAATGTGCCAATATGTGTTTAATAGCACAAATATTAATCCAAATGCATACAACCATCCGAAAAAGTCAATTTAATTGAATTTTTAGCAAAAAAAAATCAAATTTCGTTAGGCCAAGGATGAAATTTTTAGCTTCAAAAAGTTAGAGAAACTAATCAAGCTTATCGCAGACTCGCAAAAAGGGGGTGGAGCTTCAATTGTCTCCATACTGTTTCTATTCACCCCTTTATCTTGCTTCTTAGAAGATATATCAGAAGCTAGTCAACTAACAAAATGTAGTAAACTGTATGATTAATATTTTATCATCTGGCTACTTTTTGATATATCTTACCGTAACCGAGATAATGGATCTAAAGTAAAGTAACCAGTAAAGCGCGCTGCAGACTTGCTCACCCTTCAGTGGGCGGAGCTTATCTTGCTTCTCACAGGAGATACCAAAAATCTGTCAACTAAGAAAATATAGAAAATCTTATGATGAACCTTTTGTTAGTTTATTACTTTTTGATATCTCTTACCGTAACTCCGAAAATCAAGGTAAACGTACAGTAACCCCTAGTTTTTAGATCGAAACCCGTGTGAAGGATGTTTTGATGTTTCGGAATAACTATCTTCCGAATTGCTACAAACTGTTTGTCGAGGTGACGTATGAGCTTCCGAAGAAAGGAAGAAATGAGGTCAAATTTCTAAAAAAAAATTGCAAAACTTCTGAAATTTTCAGCCACTCGGAATCTCAAATCGGCACGGACTAGTGACACGTGTCAACTACGCGAGCCCATTCAAAGGATCGATTCTTCCAGGAGACGTTCTTCTTTCAGTCAATGGGACCAATGTCTGTTTTGAAGAGAAGACTATAATGGGACAAGTGGAAGATAAGACGACGAGTCAACAAAGCAAACAGAAGAATCCGGAAAAGAAGGGAACAGGAAAGGAAGGAGAGAAGAAGGATGCGAAACCCGCGTTTTGGACGGGAGCTCAGGAGTTTAAAAGTGTGATTTCTAAGATTTTGGCGTCGAAGAAAGAGACGAAGATTACGATTACGGTGGCAAGGTTGAAGACTCGAGTGGGGACTTTTAAATGTCCGCCGGGTGAGGTTTCTAAAATTTGCGTATTTTCTCGATGTTTAATATTTTTGGATTGTTTCTCTGCTATTTGATGTGCACTTGAAGTAGTAGAATTTTCCTATGCGATCTATACTAGCCCTTTGAGCTCAATTATCTCAATTTCTGTGAAAGATATAAAAAAATCTGTAAACTACAAAAATGTTACTGATATTATGATAAACATTCTTTTACTTTTACTGAGATAATTATCTTCAAAGTACAAGAATGACTATTCTATAGGTTACGGTAGTTTTGATCCTGAAATATACTTTTTAAAAACTCGGAATAATTTTTTCCAGGCATCACCCCAACGCCCGGCTACAATCTCGACCTAGCTCTTCTCTACCAATTCAAATACCTAAAACTAGGCTTGAACATGCAACAAACCGGTCAACGAGTCGTTGTCAATTACACGATGCCTGATTCTGTCTCTCATATCAGTTTGAATATCGGAGAAGCGATTCTGGCAGTTGACGAAAACGTCGTGACGAATTTGGAAGACGTTCGAACCAGAATTCTCGATGGTTGTAAAGCGAATGGATGGGTTCGGTTGATTGTGGAGTATCCGGATACGGATCAGTTTAAGAATATGGTCAGAGGACAGTTAGCGGTGAGCAATCGGGGTTTTGGGTGGAGTAGCTTGTTAATTTCAGAATATACTAATGTAAGCAAAACAGTGCTTTAATTTTTTAGTTGATAAATTTTTTGTACAAATTCATCCCAATGAGATATAGCGCTTAAAACCAACAAAGTGCCAAAACTTAGAAACAGTAGTTGTAACACTTCTAAGCGGTATATCTCATCTGGGTGAATCTGCACGAAAAAGTTGTCAAATACAAAATTAAAGCTCTATTTCTGTTTAGTATACCCTGACATTTTCAGACGAATCCCATAATTCTAGACTAATTCTAGGACTTCAAAGTTATCGATTTTCACTAAAATTAGGCCAGAGGAAATGATACTGCAAACCCCCACTTTTGGTTCAGACCGCCCAAAAAACCAACGATCGTCCGAATTATTCACTCTGTGGAGACGTCAAAAAATATTGTGAAGAAGGTGTGGAAGCTCTGAAAAATGGAAAAGAGCTGGATCCGGTGCTCAAAGAGCCCACAAAAGGATCGGATCGAAAAGAGCCGGAGAAAAAGAAGACGTAACTATTTTTCAATAATTCGAATTTGCTAAAATAATTGCTTACAGAGAATCTTTGGTGGAATTTCGCAAAACCACTGACGAGATTGGCATTCCCACTGAATGGAACTCGAAACTTTTTGTGTTGCTTCCACCGTTGAAAACAAAGGATTCTGAAAGTACCGACAATTCGCAGATGAAGAAGTGAACTTGCATATTTATTTGCAGCGTTCAATAAAGAGCTTTATTTGAAAAAATAAATAAAAAAGAAACTGATCTCGGGCGGGCTCGAACCACCGACCTTCTGTGTGTTAGACAGATGTGATAACCACTACACCACGAGACCACCGGTAGAGAGAGAAGGGGGTTGACGTATAAGAAGAAGAGGGTTAGGGGAGGTGAGAGAGGGAGAAGGAAACATGAAATTGAAAATTAAAAATTCTAACTCTCGTCGAATACAATCAAAGAATGTCGATAAATTAAGATATTATATTTTCTTGGAGAAAAATTAGTTGCCACTCGTCTTCTGGTTCTTTGTCTTCCTATATTTCTGTCACCACAATACCAGCTGGATTGGCACTGCAAATTTTGAGTTTCGTATAACTTTTTACAATTTAGACATTGACACTAGGGAACTATCTGGAGTCGTCTCCGCGTTACAGTTCATGACCTATATCATTAGAAAGCCCATGAAATTCTGATTCGGAATATGTATTTTTTTTTGCTAAAAGTACGTGAGCTTCGAGAAAATTAGATCAAAAAGTAGCTTTCAGTTGATTTCAATCGGGGTTTGGCTTGTTTCTGATTCATTTGAAAAACATTCCCCAATACAGTCCGAGATATCATATCTGTAGCTCAAAAAATCAGGCAAAATGTAACACAAAAAAAAATAAAAATTAATATCCCATAGAGGAATCGATCCAGAGACTTCCCGCTTCCTACACAGGTCCTGGGCGATGATGCGCATAAAGGACCCGATCCATATGCGATCCTCTAGAAGTCCGTTTGACACATATCGCGAACAACGAGCTGCGATGAGTCTCATATGTGTGCGATGTGGGAGAGGCTGAATCGAGTGTTCCGAATGCGCGCGTATACTAGATGGATTCTAGGTGGGTGGGCGATGTGTGCGATATGGGTCTGATACGGTAGGCCGACTACAACACTCCGAAATCCCGGATGCGCGCATTGTTTACCGTAAATCCACTCCGGCAACTTTGTCAATTTTTCGTCAATTCGAGCCTACATTTCTGGTTTTTCGATTATTCCTTCGACGTTTGTTGTGAAAAAGAGTTATGGCAGACTAAAAAATCGCTGAATTCTTGCAGAAACATGTCTTTCACTCGTTAATTGCTATGTTTTTCGCCAAAATAGGTGATATTGAGATTTTTTTATTTCACTTTGTAGTTATTGTAAAAATCGTATTTTCAGGTGGAGTAAAAGGTAAGTTGGTAAGTATACAATAATTACAAAGTTTAAATTATAAAAATTTTCAATTTTTCATGCAATTTCAGAAAAAGTGAAAGTGAGACATTTTTTGAACAAATGAAAAAAAAACAATTTTTAGCGAATTTTTTCCCATTTTGTTCTGTTTTTGATTGCATATCAAATTTAAATGGAAACTGCCATAAGTCTTTTTCAAAACCAAAACATTGAGTTTCGAAAAATCAGTAATATGTCGTTCAAAATATAAAAGAATATGGAATAATAAAGGAAAAGTACGAAATCGGAAGACCTGAACAAAATCACATCACAATAGAACTTAACTGATACTTCTAGGAACCCCCAACCAACGTTTTAGTTCATTTCATCGAGTGCCAGCAAGCCAGGCGAGGAGATGCTTTGCGGCGGCGGTGTGCCCCATATGCCCCGTATATGCCCCATACCGACGTCCTTTCCCTGTACCCAATTCATCGGCGCGTCCTCCGTCGCCCATCCATTATGCGTATGCGCGCCCAGGACCTGTGTAAACCCGCTTCTTACCACTGCACCATCGAACCACTGTCGACATTTGTTCCTTTTTCGAAATAAGTGTGTCGCGCGCGTCGCGTCGATTTTCAATGAAAAATCTGTATTTTTAATGCAAAATCTATAGGTTTCAGTATGAAAACTTTCGACCTAATTTTCTTGAAACTCACGGATTTTTAGCAAAAAAAGAAAATATATTCCGAATCAGAATTTTATGGGCTTTCTAATGGTATATGTCATGAATCTCAAATTGGAGACGACTCCAGATAGTTCCCTAGTTAGGCACGCACCCAGGACATACAATAGAGAGGGCTTTTAAACTAAGCCAAAATGGCGGAGTGTAAAATTAAGCCATATGATAGAATTTTGATAAAAATATGATAGAAAGAATGTTCTCAAACACTAAATGAGTCTGATCCTTACAATTACTGTTAGATCCAGCACAAAAACATGTACTTACTGAAGCAAGTTTTTTTTCTCAAAGCCGAGAAATTCGGATCCTATAATTTTCTGAAGGACATACAGTGACATGGAAGATTTTAAATTCGTAAGCGCCACTTTTTTCATCTTTCCACTTTGTCAGTTCTATGCAGAATTTTTAGAAAGGTTTATAACATCTTACGTCAGAAATTTGAGTGTTGGCGTCTCTCGTAACTCCACAGTCAGCCATCCCACTGTCCCGTCGTCTTTGGTGACTTGAACGGCGTTGTCGATATCGTCTCCACCTAACCTCAATAATTCATCCTTAACAAATCTGAAAATGTCCAATTACGTATGAAGGATTGGGGTATAAAACTTACGATCGTCTTATTGTTGCATTTCCAACAATCTTAATTTGGGGAATCATTTCTAGTATGGGAGATTTGTTATCAATTTTATTGCCCTTAATTTTAAGAAATTGGAGGTTCGGGAATGCTCCTGTCTTCTTCCATTTTTGAAGGAACACATTCAGATCCTGATTGCTCCTCATAGAACCTGAAAGTTCAATCCGAACACAGGTGCATTCTAATAATTGACCAATATTGAACCAGGAAGAGCGATGTATAGAAATCTGGTTTGGGTACTTGGTAAACTGATGCCTGAAGTTTGACGGAAACTTGAAGAAAGATGTAAACTCTTTCGTGATGTTCATCAGGTTCATCAAGGCAACATCTTCAATGTGACTAATAAAGAATGTTTCAATTTCCATGCTCCTCTCAATCAATACGTTTGCTATTCTCGAACAATCATCGAAACTGCCCCACTCACTCCCCAGCGTTTGAACGATGCGAATCCCAAAAGTGTCGATGAAATAAAAAAAAACAAATCGGCAGATCCTCCACTCGGAAACTCAATTTGCGAATATTTCATTTTAAAATACTCGTCTGGGTAGAAAGTTCGGTTGAAGTAGTGCCACGAACCATCTACACTTATAATAACCTGTCCGCCACTAAAGTAGACGATTTTCCAATTTTTCGTACCGCACAACTTTATCGATCTTTGAGTCCGTTTGGAACATTTCGATAATGCATATCTTGAAATATAACATTTTTGGATAAAGTTTTTGAAGTGACTTACAGTTCGTATGGCTCGCATAGTTTGAAAACTTCTCGGAGAAGATCGGATGGAAACTTGAGGAGAGCAATGGGCATCTGAAAACAATTCAGTGATGAATATAGTAAAATATGAAAAGAAAGCGAGAGGGCTTGTAGGTGACGAAATAAAAACAAAGAAAAAGGAGAGAACTATTATTATTGTGCGAAAAAAATTGGAGTCGAGACGCAGACAGTTAAACGAAATATTTCTCTGCGTCTCCACCGAGTATGTGCTATTTAGGCTTGCCGCTTCGAGGTACCTACCGTATTCAGGCCGCAAAAAATACTCTCTAACTCCAATTTTTTCGGACAACAATAATATGTTCCGAGGAGAGGACACAGAGAAAGAGGGAAATGGGAAGAGAAATGAATGCCAGAAGCGGAAATCGGGTATATTGTTTAAGCTATGAAATGAATAATCAAAGGGGAGGGTTAAAATATAAGAGTGGTTTTCGAACGGCTAAGGAAGGCTCATAAAGTGCTATAAATTCTGATGAAAACTTCCCAATTTTTAGCCAAAACGAATATAGCAAGAAAAACAGACGCGCGTATGACAATGAGGAAGACGAAGGGAGGCTACCCTTGTCTTTCCATTCTGTCGTCTCTTCTGATTTTCTTGTCCCTCGTCTTCTTCTCGCTTGCCTATGAACTGGTGTTCTCTCTGTAGCTCGATTGCACTCACATCAGTTCCCATGTTTGTCTGTTTCTTTATGACTTCTTCAGGACTCTTCATGGGCAGCAAAAAAATACAAAAAAAAAGAAAAAGTAATTTTATTCCCGATCCAACAAAGAAAGTCATTTAAAAAAAATAAAAAAAAGGAACTGATCTCGGGCGGGCTCGAACCACCGACCTTCTGTGTGTTAGACAGATGTGATAACCACTACACCACGAGACCACCGGTAGAGACTAGTGGAGGATGGCGTATAAGAAAGAGGGGTTAGAGAGGGTGACGGAGAGGGGAAGGAGACATGAAATTGAAATTTGAGAATCAAGCTTCGGCTTTGATGATCCTAGTTTTCAGAATCCATTCAAATTGCGATCTCTTCTTGTTCTTCACATAGCAGATTCGAATATCCTTTCCGTTTTGCCAACGAACTCTAACACATCTGAAAACATCAACTTGAAAACTTATAGATTTTCTTGATTTTACCTTTTAAAGCTTCTACAATTAGCCCGCTCACTGCTGCTGCTTCTCGCCATTTCCAGAACCTTTTCTCCAGCATCTTCTGTATCAAGCATTATTGAAAGTTTGGATCCAATGAATCGATCAATCGATAGCCATTCGGTGATCCGATCAAAGTAATTTGCTGTAGTGATTTGATCGGTGTATGGATAGGATAACTCGATTTGTGGATTTGGCAGCTGATGGAGATTTGTCGTAGGCCACATAAGATTCTCAGTGCTGATTTCCAGGATTTTAGCATTGCGGACCACCGGAGAATCACAATTCAATGATGCAATGCTTCGAATTCTGACTGTCTGGCAATAAGGCGTCAAAACTGAGCTAATTGGAAGCATATTCCATTCATATCCAGTCACAATACTAGCACAAATCTGGAGCCCGATCGGCAAGCGACAAACTTCTCCATGGCTCAGTACGTTCAACTGGTTGACTCGAATTATTCCCCGATTTGCGAAAAACCAGTGGTTGACTTGTTTGGCAGCTTCATATAGCTTCCTATCGTATGAAGTCCTCTGAATCTCTTGTTTCCAATTTTTAGAAACCGTCAATTGAATGTACGGGGTGTATGGAGGACGTTCATCGTTTTTCCGGCAGTCGTAAGGGTACAGTGTAGCTCGAGCATGCTCAATAGTCCTCTGCACATACTCTTTTCCATCTGCGATGTATTGTCTGACGTCTCCTTCTACCTCTTCTTGGGCCGTCTGTAGGTACTCCTCCACAGTAATCCCTTTGGCTTCCAACTCCTCCAACTTCTTCAACGCCTCCTCTGCCATTTTCAACTCGTGTCTATACAAATCTTCTGGAAGATCATCCCCAAAACTTGGAGATTGCCCATTACGGAAATCCATGTCTCCTGGGAAAATTGGAGTCGAGAATGGGTTAACTTTGAATCCATACTCGTCTAAATCATGTTTGACTCCTCCGTTTTCGTTTTCTCTCTTTATCTGGTCAGCGACAACCGCATCTGGGTGGAAGTCACGATAGACTCCTAGTTCATAGGATGTGCCGTTTACAGTAGTCTTAAATTCTTGGAGGGCCAGAGTCTCGATTTTCAGTGGGACCCGTTTTTCTGTTTGGCGGATTGATGGCATACGGGTGGATATTTGGAATCTATAAACTTTGAGTTTTAGGAAAAGTTAAAAAATTACTATCTAACCTCAAATTTGGTTCCGTATGGCATAGAACTTTTTTCAAACTGACGTAGGTGACTGGCTTGGTGTTCATCATGATGCTCATTGGGTTACTGAAAAATGTGAGCTAAAAATGTTCGAAAAATGAAAATTTGAGTGCGCCAAAAGTTAGTTGAACGGTTAGATATGGGAATAAAACATGCGAAATAACAAAAAGTGAAGTATGCTAAATTCGAAGCTCTACGAAAGTAGTTCACAATCGATCAACTTGTCTGAAAATTTCAGTATATACTAATCGAAAATAGAGCTTTAATTTTGTAGTTGACAACTTTTTTGTAGAAATTCATTCAAATGAAATATAGTTGAAACCAAGCAAATGCCAAAAAACCAGCAGAAACAGTCGGGAAACTTTCAAGCGTGAAAAAACGTAAAAATAAGTTGTCAACTACAAAAATTTAAAGCCTAAAAAATCTAGGTCATGACCTGAAAAATCTAGGTTATGATCTAAATAATCTAGGTCATGACTTCAAAAAATCTAGGTCATGACTTAAAAAACCTAGGTCATGATCTAGGTCTTGACCTCGAAAATCTAGGCCACGACCTAAAACATCTAAGTCATGAAGTCAAAAAATTTAGGTAATGACATTAAAAAACTCTAGGTCATGACCTAAAATCAGGCTATGACCTAAAAAAATCTAGAACCAAAAAGAATTGTTGAATTCGATAAAATAGAGAAAATTGGAAATACCGGGAAACCGGTAAAGAAGGGCGACTTACCTTTGAGTCAATGTATCTCGGTTCCTGTAAGAGCTATCAAAAAAGTGACAACTGGTAAAATACTTCTCAGATTATGATGAAAATTTTATCAGTTGAACAGTTTTTGATATCTTTTACAGGAACCGAGATAAATTGGGTCAAAGTTAATAGTTAGAAAGCTCTTGTATTACAGGTTTTATAGTAAAGGAAATGAAAGTAAAAAGAAGGTAAAAAGAAGATAAATCAATGAATAAACGTTCGACCGATACTGTATATCGACTTTTTAACAAAATTATCGACTAGTCTATCTGACTACGGGATGTACGACGCAAAACAGACCAGAAGATTTTATAAGACTTTCCCCATCCCGCCTACACAAGCCTTGGGGGAAGGTTGGGACCGATTAGACCCATTTTGCGTGATCCCAAGGTCCCTGGTCCCTTTAGGAATATAAGAGAACATGGAAACTGGAGAGACGCAGATGTAATTAGGTGCTGAAGGCGTTCTAGAGATACTGTATGTGTAATAAACACTTTCCACTTTCTAGTTATTATGTAAAGGTAAGACCGAAAACAATGGATGACAGAAACCGAGATGACGTGAAAACGAAGAGTTTCCCTTGTAAAAAACCAAAATAAAAAGGAAATAAAAAAGGAAACTGATCTCGGGCGGGCTCGAACCACCGACCTTCTGTGTGTTAGACAGATGTGATAACCACTACACCACGAGACCACCGGTGGTGAGGGGAGGGGGATGGCGTATAAGAAAGAGGGGTTGAGGGAGACGGAAGGAGCGATGAAGGGAAGGGGAGAGGAAATTTAAATTTAAAAAAACTATGGGTATTCAAATTTTGGTCTCTGTCAATGAAATTCAATTGCATAAGCCAACAAAACGATCTGGTTTGTTGTTCAAAGTTGTTTTTTTAGTTATTTGTCCAAGTATGTGATTTAAAAAAAGTTTGAATTTGAATTTAAAAAAATCTATTTCAGATTTTTCAGATATCTGTCTTAATTCAGTTGAATTTATTTTTCAAACAACTTTTATCAAAAACTAATCGTTTGCCTTTGAACTTATTTGTCTACTGTCAAACTACAAAACCTTTTTTCTCTTTAAAATTGATTTTTCAACTTGTTGATCTATAAAAAAGTCATGTTTAAGCAAACATTTGTTTTAAGTCTATATTTAAAAAAAAACGTTTTAGTACTGTTTGGTTCCAAATTCATTTTTGTTTTGGCATTAAACATTACATTTTCTTTTTTTTTCTCTAAAAGAGCCTCAGAATTCGATGAAACTTTCAGGATATCTTACTGTAGATCTATCTATATGTTTTTTCCAATTTTTTAAAAATCCTCACATCATTTTCTAGTTTTTTTTGTATTCCTGACTTTTAATGGTTGATTTCCATTCTTTACCACACGCACCATCCCCTTTCTCGAACTCGCGGCAAAAGGAGAAAACCGCACACACTTAACCGCCTTCTTTCCGTCTAGTTAAAAACGGCAACGTGGTGTCGGGGATGTGGTGTGCGTCCCTATGCTGAAGGTCTGGGGTTCGGTCCTGTTTGTGGCTTTTCCCTTTTTTTTCTTATTTTTTCGTGTGTTTTTTCTCTAGTTTGATTTCTTTTCGATTGTCGTCGATATCTTTTTTATTCTAAACGGAAACTGATACTTCCGTGTCTAGATATTCTTATCAAATTAGCACGTAGCCCTAAAAATTGATCATTGATTGAAAACTATTTGGTTCGACATTTATTTGAAAACGATCAGAAACGGAATTTGACAGTTTTCTCTTATCAGAATCCTCTATATAAACTTCTTATCACCAAAATTTCCATTGTCCTTTTTTCAATTTTCAAAACTTCCTTTTAAATTGTTTCAATTTTTCTGAAATTCCAGAATGCAACCCTCCCGCTTGGAGCATTTGAACCGGCTCGTTGAAAACTCGTTTTCAAAAATTCCAAATTTCTTGGAAAAGATTACTGTAGAATATGAAAAATTGGAGAACGCCAAAAGTTTTTGGTCTGAAATTTATTTGGTTCATCTGAAAGTTAAAGAAGACGTGGTGGAGGAGAAATTGGAAATTCCGGATACTGTATTTATAAAGGTGAAAGATTTTGAAATTTTTTCAAAGTTTCTGTTTCAAAAAGTTCTGAAAATCATCTTTCAGTGTCAAATGATAATTCTTCAGTAGCGAATATTCGTAGAAAATTCCTAACAGAATTTTCTAGCTATTTGCCCTATTTAACTTTCACAATCAGAAGTTTCGGCGGTAGTTCAAATTTATGAAACTTTTTAAAATATTTTTTAAAGATTACTGTAAGTTCCAATTCTTCTTTCAGATTCCTCGAATCAGCGAGAACGTGCTGAAATGTGAGGATGGGTCAGCAGTGAATGAGCTTCATAATGTTCTGGTTTATTATTCAAAGGTTTGTTTTTTTTAGGTCATGACCTAGATTTTGTTTATGTGAAAGATATCAAAAAGTGATCTCACTGAAAAAAGTTTATTGTAATTTCAGAACTATTTTATCGGTTTATTACTTTTTGATATCTTTCACAAGAAGCGAGATAAATTAGATCGAAGGTGGCAATGACTAATTTTCTGTGAAGAATCTGCCAGAATAATAATTTCTGTTTCCAAGTCATGCAAAAAATTATAACTTTAATGTTCAATCAATGCTGCTTATTCAATCCGTTCCAGAAAGAAAACCTGTTCTACCATCACTTTCTCTACGATTCGATTCCAAATTTCCCATTTCCCAAAGTCTATTTCACTGAAGATATCACTAGAGAAGCCACCGGAGGAATTGTTGCTGAAAATTTGAGTGAAAAAGTGTTCGCAGTGGAGCACATTCCTGGATTGAGTCATGAGCAAGTTCTAAGACTCATGGAGGCGTTGGCAGGATTTCATAGTCATTTGATTCAAAGAGAGGATAAGAGTTATGTGAAGAGTTTTGAAGAAGGTGCACATGGAAGAGAGACTTATTCAGTGGGGATGCAGAAAATGATGGTGAGTGGTGGGAATATGTCATTATCTCGACTCTTATAAAAGATATAAAAAGTTTGTCCACTGATAAAATGTTTATCACGCTATCACCCAAATTTTATCTGTTGACAAATGTTTGATACCTCTTAAAGGAACCGAGATAATAAAGCTCAAAGCGCAAGGTTGTGTTCTATAGTTCAAGGTTCATTGGCGAGTTGAAAATGGAAACTGTAATCATCCACATAACATGGGTTTCAAAATTAAGCTTTCTCGTTATAGACTTTGTGAAACGTTATATAAAAATTGAAAAATTATGTCTCTTCAAGGGTTAGTCACAATAAAGGAACTTTAGTCATACAAATAGAATGGCACGAGCATTGAAAAATGAATAAAACGGGAAATTCTTTATAGAGTTCTTGAAACAGCTATTTTAAAATTAAGAGACATTACATATTATCTGAAAAATAGATTTTTTTCATAATTTTGAAACATTGATATTTTTCAATTTCCAGTGAAATTATTAAGATACTTTAATGTTTCAAAAGGTTTTACATTTAGAAACTAGTCATTTCCAAACAAATTGTAATTGGTGACCAGTTTCAGAAGGTGGCTATTGTAGACTAGGCTCCGCCCCTTTCAAACTTTCCACGTAAAAATATTCCGAGCAAATAGTAAAAAAGGGGCGGAGTTAAGTAAAACAAAACAAGCAAAAGTTTCTTAAATTTCAAAAAAAAAAAATTAAAAAGCTGGCTCTAAAATAATCGGAATTAATGAGAATTTTCTACAAATTAATTAATAGTTTCCGACATTTGAAAAAAATTATGACAGTTCTGAAACATTGTAATTTTTCCTATGTCTGAAGACATTTTTGAACCGGCCACTTCAGGACTTTCTTGTTCAACTAAAATCAACTGAATTTGTTACAATTTATTTTGTTTTCTATTCTTAATTTCAATTTCATTTTTTTGTAAATTTTCTGGTTGATTCAAATTCGAAGACACCATAACTCGAATTTCACAAAAAACTTTTTTTTCGGTTTCTCTAAACGTGCAACCTTTTTCTTTTTCTTGTTGAGGCAATTTTCTGTTCTATAGCCAGCCAATATTTGTATTGTCTATTCAAAATAATGTTGCGGGTGAACAAGTAAAAATGTCTGCGTCTCTACAGCGCCTCTACAGGTTTGGAGACTCTCTACACGTTTTTTTACTCGTTCACCCGCGCGATTATTTTGAATAGACAATAAGAATATTGATTTAAACAAAAAATTACCGTCTCAAAAATGTATCCAAAATGCTCAATTTTAGTCCTAAAATTTTGAAAATAATCCGGTTTTTCTAAAACATTGATAGTTTCAAAACCAAAAAAGTCAATGTTTGCAGTTCGAAGAATCTCTACTTCTCGGAACCATGGCTCCAGAAGTTTTCGGTAACGGACGAATTCAAAAAATCCAATGGGCATTCGACTATGAGAATAAGAATAAGGCAACCAGGGAAGCCGTAGATGGTGAGGAAATCCTGAAATCCTGAAGTTCTAATATTGTGAAATTCCAAAATTTCCAGCAATCCCTGGAATCATCTGTCATGCTGATCTCAACGTCACAAATATGCTCTGGAAGACCCAAAATTCAAATTCTGAAATCGGAGCAATTATCGATTTTCAAATGGTCCTTATCGGTTCCGTAGCCTTAGATTTGGTCCGAGTCCTGACTTTGGGCCTTTCTCGGGAAACTAGAATTCAAAAAACCACCGAATATCTACAGTACTACCATGAGAAGTTATCTGGATTCTTCAATGGAAATCCACCGTATTCTCTGGATGACCTAAACAATCAATATCGACTAATTTATCCATTTGCTTCCAATTTCTCACTTTTTGGAATTTGTGTTTATATTAAATTATATCGGGATGGAACACTTGGAAAACCAGAAGACGTTGAGAGGAATTGTGATGAATTGGTGGATAGAGCAAGAGGGATTGTGGAGGATATTGAAGAAATCGAGGCAGATTGGAAGTGATGTTTTGTGATTATCGAATTTTTGGATTTTTTTTGAATTTTCGTCGTATTTTTTTATAAATAGAATATTTGAATTCTGGTAATTTTTTTATTTGGTAATTTCATAAATTCGGAACTTCCAAATTCAGGATGGCAGAGTGAAAATTTCGCATTTTCCAGAACTCTGAATTTCAGAATTTTTAACTTCCGAATTGTCAAATTTCTGAATTTTTGAATAAAAAGTTTTTTAAAAAAATTTTTGAATAAGAAGTTTTCTAAAAAATTTTTTGAATAGGAAGTTAAAAAAAAATTTGAATAAGAAGTTTAAAAAAAATTCCTTATTAATAAAACGCTAGAGGCGTCTGTCCGTCCTCGTGTCCGTCTGTGGACTTTTGAAAAAATTGAAAAATACATATATATTTACTTGTCTCTTTTGTTTAGAAAAAGTGAGAAACGAAGCGACGAACATTCGAAAAAATATATTAAAAAAAGCTTGCTGGTTTTGAATAAAACGTTTAAAAAACAATTTTGAATAAAAAGTTTTCAAAACAATTTTGAATAAAAAGTTTAAAAACCAATTTTGAATAAAAAGTTTAAAAACCAATTTTGAATAAAAAGTTTTAAAAAATTTTTGAATAAAACGTTTAATACATCATTGCAAATAGAATCCCACCACCCTGAGAAAGAGGCCCATGGGCAACTTTGGAATACCATCCCCATCGGGACGTTGACGCGGGACGTGACGCGGGACGAGATGGTAGATCTCGGGGGCTTCCCTCACGAATCCAGAAAGACCACAGAGGGGCGCCTGGCACCTGCCCCCTACTACCCCGGCCACCACGTTAGTGGCGATGGAGATCATCGAGAGTCTTTCAACGAAACATGATTTCAACCGAAAACCTCCTGAAACACGCGCGCTTATAAGAGGGGGTGTTGCGCAGCAGCCGACATCTCGCGACTTGCGCCGCCCACTAAACTTTGCATTACAAACGACACTCCGCACCCACGCGTTGTTTAACGCAAACTCTTTCAGCCCATTTTTATCAGTTTGCAACCGTTTTTAATCAGTTTTTCAGCGTTTTTTTCGGAAGAATAAAGCATAGAAACAAATTCCACGTTCTCGGAAACCTGAAAAACATTGCTATCTCGTCAAAAAACACTAAATTTCAGTGAAATCATCCGTTTTCAAAACGTTCAGGTCTTTTCGCCTTTTTCAATACTCTCAAGGCAATTAATCACTGAAAATGAATAAAATCAAGCTAAAAAATGTCCGAAAATCGTCAAAAATCGATTTGAAATTGTCAAAAAAGACTGAAAATGATCAAAAAAATGCAAAAACCCCAAACTTCAAAAATTCCGTAATTTTGAAATATTGTGAATTTTTGAGCAATTTAAGGTGAATTTTGACTTGAAAATGACTAAAATTCAATAAAAAGCCCCAAAATTGACATAAAATTGACATATAAAAGAATGAAAAAAACGATTTTATGGAATTTTTTGAAATAATGTAATTTTTTCAGCTAATTTTTTTCAAAATTTCATTTTTTTTCTTTGAAAAATCGATTTTTCACATTTTCGTCCAAATTTTACTTTACGAAAATGTCCAGAAAATCGGAAAAATATCAAAAATGTTTGAAATTTTCTGATTTTTTGGAAATTCCGGTAATTTCAAGACTATATTAAAATTTCAGACTTGTGTCGAGAATCTGCTAGAAGTTGTATCTTCAGTTGAAGTATTTCTTATTCCACTGAAATCCCGCTCCATCGACCTGATCCCGGATTGCCGCGACTTCACCTGTAATAGCTGAAAACCTCAAATGAGTTCTGAAAACAAATTCATCTTAATCATATTATAAATAAAGTGGGGGACGGAAAAAAATTTGCAATAAATTGCGGGGGGGGGGGGGCGGGGGATCGACAGGAAAGGAATACTTTTTTAGAAAGAAAAACGAGACAAAAAAAGAAAGAAAGAGAATAGAATCAGAAAAAAAAACAAGGAATTTGGGTCAATTTGAGGGGAAAGTCAGCGGAAATCAGCAAAAATTATCTAGCGTCTCTTTCCGTACTTGTTCTTTCCACCTCGGTTTCCTCCACGACGGGTGTCCTCCTTGAATCCACGTCCAGCAGCCAAATCCTCTTCCCGAACATTGTCAGAATCGTCAGAATCCTCATCAGATTCCTCTTCTGACTCCTCCTCCGACTCTTCTTCCTTTTCCGATTCCTCGTCAGATTTGTCTGAATCGCTGTCCGACGATGATTTGTCAGAAGCGGCCTCGTCTCCAGATTCAGCGTCCTCTCCGACGTGATCCACTGAAAAAAAAACTCGATATTTTTAACTGATAGCCCTAATTCTATAACTTACAGAACTCCACTTCACCCTCATCCTGCTCATCATTCTCATTCAACTTGGCATTCTCTGGAATCAATCCTTCGTTCTTCAGACGACGTGCCTCATCTGGAGTGTACTTCAGGATGACGTCTCCCTTGTCGTCTTGATAGTCACGAAGACCGACCAATATAATGTCACCCACATTGATCCAGACCTTCTTCCGAAGCTTTCCACGAATGTGACACACTCGTTGCTTTCCGTCGAAACAGAACACTTGGACACGACCGTTTCCGAGCATTTTGGACACTTGTCCGTACTCTTGTCCTTCCTCCTTCAGGTCGAGCTCACGCTTCATGAAGTCATTCTCGTTCTTTCCTCTTCTACGATTCTTTCCTCCCTTTCCCTTATTCTTCGGCATTGTTGAGGGCTGGAAAATTAGTAAATTAGGTTAGGATACCAAAAATGAGGATATAAGCGACGAAGAGCCTGCAAATGACAAAAAAAAACTCAATTCGGGTGAAAAATTCGATTTTTCAGCATATTTTTGTATTTTCCAGCTGAAAAAACATCGAAAAAAATTATTGCGAAACTTCGAAAATCTACACAAAAATCAAAATTATTCAAGAAAATTTTGCTGAAAATCAGCTGCGAAACCCAAAAATTATCAATTTTTTCGATTTCGAAACATTAAAATTTTCGAAAAATCCATTTTTTATTTTTGTAGTCCCAAATACATCAAATTTATACCAAAATTTTTCAATTTTTTCGATTTTTAGATCCTAAATCTCAAAAACTAGGCATAAAATCGATAAATATCAAAAATCTATTCAAAAATTCAAGGAAAAATCGAAAATTCAAGAGAAAAACAAGGGAAATTTATCGACGAAAATGTGGCCGCGGCATGGAAAAGTGGGCGTGGCTTCGATTTCGCAACATCGCCGCATGACTCTTACGTAATTGCGGACAAGGCACCATATTTGACAACAGTTGTTTTGCTGGATTTTCAGAGCAGAATTTCAGTTAAATTTCCTTCTTTTTTGGGTTTTTTCGGGGTTTTTTTGGTGAAATTTTTGATGAAAAAATAAAAAAGCGTTGAAATAAACTTAATTTTATAGAAATTGACAAAGTTTGAGCCCATAAAACTTGGTTTTTCTGAAAAAAAATTTCGAAAGAAAATTTTTTTTGTTTGTTTTTTAAGCTTTTCAGCCGATTTTCTAGCCTAAAAAGAGCGATTTTTGTTTCTAAAACGCATTATTTTCGTTTTCTCGCTGCGAAATTTTTTTTTTCGCCAAAAAAGTTCAAATTCAAAGTTTCAGCTCAAATTTCTCAAAATTCTTGCATGGGAGAGCCGTTGGTGGTCGCCGAGCCGACGACAACCGAGCAAACGCCGCTGAGCAGCACAAATTCAGTGGCCTATCAGAATTCTGACTCAATTTCCACGCCTTCTGAGCCCCAATTCAGCGTTGAGAGCATCTATCGCGCGCTGATTATTTTTTGCGACACCTACTCGTTGGATAAGAAGCAAGTGCGTGTTTCAGGTCTAAAAATTGGAATTTTCTTAAACTTTTTCGTTCAAAATCGATTTTTTGAAAAATTTTGTCTGAAAATCCCTATTTTCCAGGTCGCTCTCGGACTATTTCTCACATTTCTGCTCATCGTCTTCTCGATTGGTACTGTAGTCGCGTGGAATCGCTACTCGCCGATTATTCAGGAGTTTATCATTAAAGAGTATATTGAGAAGGCTAGAAGCAAGACTAGCGACAAGAATAGTTAGTAGGGGAAAAATGATAAAAAATAGGCTTAAAATGAGCTGAAAATGGCCTAAAACTGACCGAAAATGTGCCAAAATCGACAAAAACGACCCAGAATCGACCTAAAATTGGCAACAATAGGAAAAATGACAAATTCGTAAAGGTTCAAAAAATCCGAGAATACAGATAAATCCAGAAATTAATAAACCGAAAATTCCAGGAATATAAAAAATTTCATAAAATTCAAAAATTTGAGATATTTGCATTTTTGGGTGACTGAAAGCCAAATTTCGCCAAAAAATGACTGAAAATAAGCTAAAACCGTCTTACAAATGCCAAAAAGTGCCTGAAATTGTGTAAAATGACTCAATTCTGGACTTTTTTGAAATTTTCGAAAATTTTGGATCTCTGAATTTTTGAAAATTTCCAATTTTTTTGATTCTTTCAGCTCATTTTGAAAAAATTCAAAGTTTGGAAATTTTCGGAATTTTCAAAAAAAAAAATTTTTTTGCTGAAAAATTAGATTTTTCATGATTTTTCGATGTTTTAGCTCATTTTTCTTCAAATTTTAAACAAAAATGCCCAAAAAATCGACAAATTTCCTACTTTCAAACCAAAAACCCCAGTTTCCTTTTCCAGAAAAAGAAGAATGAACAAATTCAAGAAGTTCTTCGCCAAGAAGCGCACCGAGAACCATTTCAAGCATAGCGGTGAAGGCCAGAAGCTCTCCGAATCTTCTGGAGCCTCCTCTTCGACCTCCCGTGTGGTGGATCGTGACGTTCAGGCCGAAGCAGCCCTCCGACGTCTTCAGAAGACAGAACCTCCACAGGATGCAAGCAAAAAACGAATTCAGATGATGGCCAAGAAGCAGTTAGAAGACGAACGTCGTCAGATGGAAGAGCTGAAGATTACAGAGGCTTCTAGGCCACCAGAGCCTCAGGAGCTGGATCACTCCCAAGTGATATCCAATATCCTCTACTATTCAGAGCTCCTAGGAGAAGAGCACGCTCGGACCAAGTCAGAGCTTCTGGAAGATATCAAAACTTTCCTCCTGGAGCAAGTCGCCGAGGCTGAAGATGAGAGTGATAAGGTGATTGCAGCAGTGTTGATGCTCTACTCATTGAATCAACGGGAAGTCAAGGAGAAGGCGATTGAAACGATTTGCAAGCTCTGTCAGAATATTCTAGAGCACCCAGGAGAGGAGAAATACAAAACGATTCGTCTCACCAATGAAGCCATTCTAACCCGGGTCATCAATCCGGTTGGAGGACGTGCCTTCTTAGAAGCTGTTGGATTCATGGAGAGAACGAATTCTGAAGGCGTGCCCCAGATGGTTTTCGATAGAGAAACGGATTTTCACCTGATTGAAGCTTTAGAGGCTTTGAGAAACGGGCAAGCGGTCCCTATCAAAGTTTCCAGGAACTTGGAAGTTTTCAAATTGAAACTTGGACAGGAGGTGAAGGCTCCGAAGGTTCCAGATGCATTCTATAACTTATCGGCAGCGGAAATTAAGGCCGAGCAGAAGAATAAGAGCAAGGAGGTGGAGAGTGTGAGTTTTATGACTGAAAATAGTCAAAAATCAGTTTGAAACTGTATAAAGTGATCATAAATGACTCAAAATAAGCTAAAAATTAATCAAAAAACTTTGAAATTGGCTAAAATCGATCAGAAAACCTCAAAAATTGGCCTGAAATTGGCAAAAAAAATTCGATAAATCCCAGAAAAATCAAAATTTTAAAGGATTTTTGCGTTTTTTAGCGATTGAAAGCCAACTTTGGACAAAAATTGGCTTAAAATAAACTGAAATTGACAAAAAAGGAGGCCCAAAAACTCCAAAAAAATGACTCAATTAGGCGAAAATCGACCTAAAAACTGACTGAAAATAGTGAAAATTTGAATCCTCCAATGTTCTCCAATTTTCATGATTCCAGTGCCCTTCTATTACAGGTTTGCTCCATAAATTCCAATTTTCCAGATGCTAACTCTCCGTACCAAAGAAATGCGCCAACGCGACGAGAAATCCAGCAACAACAAGTACAAATACACAGCGATCCGTGTCAGATTGCCAGGCAATCTTGCTGTTCAGGTAGGATTTGGCTGAGAATTAAGGAATTTTGGCTGGAAAAACCTAAAAAATCTGTAATTTTGAGTCGAAAATTGCTAAAATGGGGATCTAAAAATGCTGAAAAATGTCCAAAAAAAAATTGAAAAAAGCCAAAATCTCAGCCCTAAAAACCCATAAAAATCGAAAAATCAAAATTTCCAGGGCGTCTTCAACGTCTTCGAACCCTTCTCGGCGGTCCGAGAATTCGTTGCAAGCGTGCTCTCCGACGCCGTCGCCGCTTCTGAATTTCGTCTCTACGACCGTATCAAGCAGCACGTCGACGATGAATCTGTCGCGTTGGTGGAGCTTGGACTGGTGCCATCTGCCTACCTTCATCTCACATTTTTGGACAATATCGATGAATCTACTGAAATCCTGGCTCCAAATCATTTGGAACGTCTTCACGACTTGGAGGACTAGGAAATTGATTTTTTGTTTTGTCTTCAAATTTGATTTTTCCCCACTAATTTATTCATTTTTTCTTGGTGATTTGTGCTCTTCCTCCCCGATTCTACTTTTTTTTGGCTGGTTATTCTAGTGCTGTGCACCGATATTTTTTGTGTAAAAAACGAATGAAATGGCTTGTAAATTGTCGAAAAAATTCAAAAAATTGAATTGGAATTTTGGTTTTTTCTACCTAGAATTTATATTTTTCTGTATTTTTAAGCGAAATTCTGTTTTTCTTTTATTTTTAAACATGTTTAGATGTCCGAATCGAAAAATATTTCCGATTTTCTAAACGGAAAACCCCAGATTCAGCCAGTTGAGCAGTCGTCGCTGTTGTCAAGGTTTGTGGAGTTTTTTTTTTGGATTTTTAGGGGAAAAAATCGAATTTCGCAGCTTTTTTTTACTTAAAAATCAATTTGTTAATAAAACTTTTGGTCTAAAAATCTCGAAAAATTGGCGAAAATTGGTTAATTTTGACCAAAAATCATCAATTCCGCAATTGCGCGTCACGGTGTTTGCGGAATTTTGGGGACAGTAATCTCACTAAAAGTGTATTTGATCATCGGAATTTCAGATTTTTCCAAGTTTTTCGAAGGGAATTTTAACAATTTGGCAGAAAATTCGAAATAATTAAAAAAATTCGGATTTTTGTGAAATTTTTAGGTCGAAAAATCGACAAAAATTCCCAAAATTTGTTAATTTTGACCAAAATCCATCATGTCCGCAATTGCGCGTCACGGTGTTTGCGGAATTTTGTTGACAGTAACCTGGCTAAAAATTTTTTCGCTTGATTTTCTTTCGATTTTTCAAAAAAAATTTTGCCAAAATTGGCCACAAAATTGACAAAAAATTCAAAATTTTCCAGAATTTTTGTTTTTTCCAGACTACGAACGTTCCTTCCACAAATGGAAGAAGCGAATCAGAATATGCCGGCGGGCGCCACAGCAGACGCCTTTCAAATCGATACAGTCGAAGAATCCTCTTCTGACGACTCCAGTGATTCAGATTCGGATTTAGAAGACGTCGCGAAG
This sequence comes from Caenorhabditis briggsae, assembly GCF_000004555.2. Lineage (NCBI taxonomy): Eukaryota > Metazoa > Nematoda > Chromadorea > Rhabditida > Rhabditidae > Caenorhabditis > Caenorhabditis briggsae. The sequence goes on along the minus strand of NC_013487.2, from coordinate 3,300,181 downwards.
GATTCAGAATCTGGAGCAGAATCTCAAAAATCCAGAATCGAAATCGATTTGGATGTGTTTCGAGAGAAGAATAGTGCTGTAGATGGGCGGGATGTTAGTGTTCAGGACGTGGAATCTCTGCCCACGGCGTTTCAGGTGAAGGATTCAGAAGACGTGACGATGGGAGCAAAGAAGCCGTTAATTGAGGAAATTTGATTTTTTAAGTTTATGTTTTTTGGCCTAAAAATGCTATTTTTTCCACATTTTTCAGTGTTTTTCATCAATTATTCAATTTTCTACAGTTTTCACCAATCTTTCAACAAAAATGACCATTTTAGGCACTTTTTAAGCTTAAAAAGGGCTTTTTTTCTTCTCATTTTTGTTGTCAATTTCCTACAATTTTCTCTATTTTTTCGCCTATTTTTCAACAAAATTATGATTTTTTGACACTTTTCTCACCAATTATTTCAGAATTTTTACAAATTTATCAACACAAAACCCATTTTCGGCACCTTTTTTATCCTAAAAAATGTCTTTTTTTTCCATATTTTCAGTGATTTTTAGCAATTTAATTTTCCCTTTTTTTTGTCAATTTTGGCACTTTTTTCACTGAATTTCCCCCATTTTTCCAGCATTTTCAGACTCATTTACACCACATTTTCTCAATTTTTGAACAAAAATTCCCATTTTGGCCATTTTTTCACCCGATTCCCCCATTTTCCAGTGTTTTCAGACCCATTTTTCTGAAATTTTTGATCTTTTACTACCTCGAAAAATCACTTATTTTGGCGCTTTTGTTATTGTTGTTGTGTGTTTGTTTTGTTGATTTTTATTGTATCTTTTCGTTTTTCTTTCCACACATGTGGACACAGAAAATGATGAAATTCATGTGACCCGAATCATTTTTTTTTGGGTCATTTTCCAAATTTTTTCTTGTCTTGTTTGGCGTTTTTTGCTTTTTTTGGGTTGTATTGTCACCCGGATTTTTTCTGTTTTTTAGAATTGTATTTCTCTAAAAATTTAGGATTTTCAGCTAAAAATCAAAAATTCTTGCCGAAAAAAAGTATACATTTATGTAGAAATTTCGCAATTTTTTTGTATTTTTTTGCTCATAAAATTTTTATTGCAAAATTTCGTTTCCCCGTTTTTCTTTCTCTCATTTTCTACTTTTTTCGGAGACTGAATTTCCGAAAAATCGGGTTTTCTTAGCAAAAACTTAAACTTTTTTTTGTAAAAAAAAAAGGATTTTTTAAAATTTCGCAACGTTTCTAACTGAAAAACACAGAAAAATCTTCAAAATTTTCTCTCAAAAAAAGATTAATAATGTTCTTAATTATTTTTACAACGATTTTCACAACGGAAATTTTCAATTTTCCACTCGAAAAAATTTTATTTTCAAGTGAGAATCGGCCTAAAATGATCAAAAATTTGTCTAAAATGATCCAAAATCGACCTAAAGTGGTCTAAAATTGGATTAAAATGGTGCAGAATTAATCCAAACTGATCCAGAATTGGCCTGAAATGATCCGAAATTGATCTAAAATGTTCCAAAAATGGTCTAAAATGGTCCAAAATCGGCCTGAAATGGTCCCCAAAATTGGTCGAATTTCAGGATTTGTAACCTATTCTGTTCCCAAATTTTGCAATTTTTCCTCCAATTTCCTCCGTTTCCCTTCAAATTGTTCTCTAATTATTTTTCCGAAAATGCAGCGTCTTCTTCGTCACGTCTTCCGAAGGATGTCATCAACTACAACAGCCACAAGCGCTGCCGAATACGATGTGAAGGCTCTGTTGACACTGAAGGATTTGTATGGAGATTTGGCACAAATTCCACTTCCAAGTCAAGGAAGAATCAATAAAACTAAGGGAGATGGCGATATTATTGAAGTAAATATGTGGAAATTTAGCTTTAAATTGGTAGAAATTCCAAAAAAATTGATTAAAATGACCTAAAAATCGGTCAAAAATCCAAAAAATTACAAAAGAAACCATATGTTCAGAATTTTGAAGTCTGAAAAATCAACTTTTTTGCGTGTGAAATGTCTGAAAATCGTCGAATTTTAGCCAGAAAATCGGAAAAATCACATTTAATTACCCTTAATTACCCATAATTACCCATAATTACCCCTAATTATCCCTAATTACCCCCTAATTAAAGGTGACAACAACATGGGACAACCGTGCGATGGCACTGAATCAGGCGACCCGTCAGCAACGTGTCAGCATCATTGGGAGTCGTGGACCGGAAGTCACCGATCGCTACCTGATGAGCTCCGTGGCGATGCCAATGTGCAATTATGAGTAAGCCACGCCCACTTTTTGGGGGAAATTTGAAGAAAATTGAGTGAAAAAATCACTGAAAAATGTTGAAAATCCCAAAATTTTTACCTTGTTCCGCCCCTTTTTGATACCCCAAAGTTAGCTCTAAAAACCGGAAAACCGCTGAAAATACAACATTTTCAAGTTTATTCCTAAGCTCCGCCCCTTTTGACATCCTAAAAGATGGTTGGAATTGACGAAAAAAGAGCAACTTTTTTGGATATTTCAGAAAATTCAAGCTCCGCCCCTTTTTTGAGAGCCTTGGAATCCAGAAAAAAGAATTTTCGATTCTAAGCTCCGCCCCTTTTTTGAAAGCCTTGGAATCCAAAACTAAGAATTTTCGAAGCTAAGCTCCGCCCGCCCCTTTTTTGAAAAGCTTGGAATCCAAAAATAAGGATTTTCAAATCTAAGCTCCGCCCCTTTTTTGAGAGCCTTGAACCCAAAAAAAAAAGGACTTTCAAGCTTAAGCTCCGCCCCTTTTTTTTTTGCAGAAACCAACGCTCAGTGTACTCTCACTCGAATCGCCGTGTTGCTCAACTCTTGACGACTGGAACCGGCGACGACAAGAAGCAATATCTGAAGATCTACAATATGGAAGAGCACTGCGAAGAGCTTTGCTCAGACCTGACGACCCAAAAGAAGCACGGAGTGATTCATGGCGGTGGATGTCAACCATTCAGCTGTCTTCATTTTAGTTATGGAGAAGGACATGTGATGTATGTGGCCGAGAGGTTGAATAAGACGGCGCAGTACTTTGATGCCGATATCGAGTGGGATAATGAGACCAAGGTTTTTGAGAGCAAAGTGGTAAGTTGAATAATTGGAAATGCTAAATTTGAGCTCAATTATCTCGATTCCTATGAAAGATATCAAAAATCTCTCAACTGATAAAATGTTTATCATAATGTCACCAGCATTTTATCAGTTGGCAGATTTTCGATATAGCTTACAGGAGCCGAGATAATTGAGCTCAAAGTTAGCAGTGTTAATCGGAAATGTACCGTTTTACTGCTCGAAAAGACGCCATCTCTAGTAATTGCATTTTGAGCTCAATCATCTCGGCTCCTTTGAAAGATTTCATTAATCTGTCAACAGATAAAATGTTACTGATACTATTAGGAACATTTTATCAGTTGACAGATTCTTGAAATCTCTTATAGGAACCGAGATAATTGAGCTCAAACTTTAGCATTCATTGAGTTAATAGAAGTAAGGACACACTCACAATCTTAAAATCGAAAATTGCTAAAATTTAGAAATTTATAAAAATTTGAAGTTCTGGAAATTCGGGAATCTAGATTTACCGAACCCCGAAAAACCCAAAAATCCGCTTCCCAATATACCAATTTGAAATTGACAATTTTCTAGTACTTGCTCTTTGAGTTCAATTATCTCGGCTCCTTTGAAAGATTTCATTAATCTGTCAACAGATAAAATGTTACTGATACTATGAGGAACATTTTATCAGTTGACAGATTATTGAGATCTTTCAAAGGAGCCGAGATAATTGAGCTGAAATTTAGACGTATAGATTGGAGATAGACATCCCCAGAACTCCCGAAAATCCGCTTCACAATGTCCCAATTGGCAATTTCCAGGGCAAAAAATACGAGCTAACCGAATCGTGGGGCGAGCAGAACGTCGACGTCCGCCGTCCAGTCATCTGCACCGCCGACGTCGCCAGTGGCATCGTCACCGTCTACGATCAAATCCCCGCTCACATCTCTCCATGCTACGCGAAATGGGCTCCCGACGACACTGGAATCGTCTTCTTTGGCCTAGACGGCTCGGAAACCAAGCCGCGGTTGGGCCGAATCTACTGTAACAACCGCGCCGGCCACGTCTATTACTATGACATCAAATCCGGAGAATTGACTCAAATCAGCGAAGGAGAGGTGGCCGCCGAGGAAATCCAATTTTCACCAGATGGCAAGACGCTGGTCTGGTTCCAGAGAGCCGCTGATGGACCACATCAAGCCGTCCTGGAGATGATAGCTGTGGAATGGCCGATTGACGTGGCTAAGAAGCCCCAAGACATCCCAAAACGAACTGTGGTCCCGATTGTGACTGAAAAACGGGCAGCTTCTGAATTCCAGGGCTTCAGTTTCCCACAAACTGTCTCCAGATCCTGGTCCAGCGACTCCAAACGTCTTATCTTGTCGGTAGCATGGTGCTCCAAGCTAGAGCTCATTTCAGTAAACGTCAGCAACGGAGAAATTGAAAAGCTAAGCAATAATGCCAATTTCTTGGGATCCTTCACCCTTCTCGATGTCTTTGACGATGAGATTCTCGCCATTGTTTCTGCCCCCAACCGCCCGCCGAATGTGCTCTTGGGACGTCTTCCAGAACCTTCCAAAGCCGATTCAATGGTTTGGGTGCGCATCGACGAGGGAAAGAATCTAACCTCTCGACGTCATCTATTCGAATTCTCATCGGAGATTCTGGAATTCGAGCACGATGGACAGACCTATGAGGGCATTCTGAATGTGCCTAACGAGGGACAGAACCTTCCGTTGGTTGTGAATCCGCACGGAGGACCGCATGGAGCTTCTTGGGCGGTGTGGCCACGGAGAGATTTGACGACGTTGTTGAATTCGGGATTCGCGGTGCTTCAGATTAATTTCACTGGATCTGTCGGGTTTGGAGACGATTTCATTAGGGATTTGGCTGGAAAATGTGGAGATATCGATGCGAAACAAGTTCATGTGAGTTTTGGCTGAAATTTGAGCTGAAATGAAGAAAAGTCTAGAAATCGGATTTTGAAAGTTTAGTTTTCAGACGTTTCAGACCGTTTAGGCTGAAAATAGCAATTTTCGCGTCGTCAACTGTCTTTTCCACGCGATTTCCGACGTTTTGATACCCGTATTACCCTAATTCGGGAAACTTTGAATTCTGAATTCAGAAGACGTCAAAAATCAAATTGTCACCAAACTAGGTCGATATGGGTATCGAAATGTCGGAAATCGCGTGAAAAAGAGAGTTGACTAATGGGAAAGTTTCAAAAAAGCACGTTTTCGGAATTCAGAAGCCGTCAGTTTTACGGTATGTATTTTTTCCAGAATGCCGTCCTCACTGTCCTGGAGAAGAATCCCCGTATCTCTGGTGACAAATGCGTGCTGTTCGGTGGCTCGTACGGTGGCTTCATGGTCTCTCATCTCATTGGACAGTATCCTGGATTCTACAAGTCATGCGTCGCCCTGAATCCAGTTGTCAACATTTCCACGATGCACGATATCACTGATATTCCCGAATGGTGTTTCTACGAGGGAACTGGAGAATTGGCTGATTGGACAAAGACAACAACCCAGGAACAACGAGAGGCAATGTTCAATGCCTCGCCGATTGCTCATGTTGAGAAGGCGGTGACACCGTATTTGTTGTTGATTGGAGAGAAGGATCTGCGTGTCGTTCCACACTGTCGCGCCTTCATTCGATCGTTGAAGGCTCGTGGGGTGCCGGCGAAGTGAGGGGTTTTTGAAATTTGTGAATAACTGAAATTCTGAAATATTTAGATTCTGAAAAGTTCCAAGATTCTGGAATTCTGAGATTCTGAAGAATTCTGAAAGATCATAAAAATTCGAAAAAAATCCGAAATTCTGAGATTCTGGAGTTTTCAGATTTCGGAATTCTGAAATTTCGAGATTTGAAGGATTCTGAATGGTTCTGGAGTTTTTCGAGATTTCGAGAATTCTTAAAAATATGTATTTTTTGGAATTTTGAGATTTCGAGGGTTTCTAGATTTAGAGATTTTGAGATTCTTGAAATGCTGAAATAATCTGAAATTTTGAAAAAAAATCCAGATTTTGGAGAGCTCTATGAGATTCTGACTGATTCTGGTGTTTTTGGAGATTTCAAGGATTTCGAAGAATTTGGATAATCTGGAAAAAAAATAAAATTCTGAAAACCGAGATCTTGAAATTTGAGAATCTGACGGATTCTGAAAATCCTGAAAGTTGGTAATTTAGAGATTCCGAATTTCTGAAATTTCGAGTTTTCAGTTTAATTCTAAATTGCTAGAAAGCTGCGATTCTGAAAATCTTAAAATCTCAGAATTCTTCAGAATCCCGAAAAAAGATCAGAATCTGGGACTTTGAAATTCTAAGATTCTGTTTTTTTCGACATTTTGAAGATTTTTGAAAACACGGGTTTTTTGGAATTTTGAGATTCTGAAAGATTCTGATTTTTTAAAATTCTCAAAAATTCAAATTTCCCTCCTAAAATCGATTCTCTTACTTTCAGAGTTCTCTCGTATCCACCATCGAACCATCCATTGGATGAGGTCAACATTGAAGCCGACTACGCAATCAACATGGTCCGTTGGTTCGAGAAATCGCTCTCCAAATAACTTATTTCATTCCCGTTGAAGTCTTGTTTCTGACTAAAATTCTCTATCATTATTTTTCTTCTTCCTGCTGAAAATGTAAATTTCCATATTTATTCACTTAGCAGTATCCTCTTTCTCCCGTTTCCCTGGTAATTTATACACTTTTCTCCGGTAATTTGTATATGTATTTTTTCCAGTTGTAAAAATTCTATATATTGGTGAAAAATAAGTATTTATTCGGAAAAATTTTACGTTTTTTGGGTCAATTTTCACTGTTTTCATCGTTTGCGTCGTTTATTTTGATAGCTGAGAATTGTGTTAAAAATGCCGAAAATTGTCAAAATTGAAAAAGAATTCTTCGAAAATTCGGTTAAAAAATCACAAATTTCGATTTGAAAAATTGACATTTTCTCAAACTTCAAAAACTTTTTTTCGTTGGAATTTCAAAATTTTGAGCTGAAAACTGGTTATTTTTGGCTGAAATTCTGGGCAATTTTTTGGTTTTTTTTCAAAATTTTCTGAGATTTTAGTAAATATTTCATTTTGAAATTCGAAAATTCTAATCAAAAATTTTGAGTGAGATTCCAATAATTCTGCTGAAATTTTCCGGATTTTTGACCGAAATTTTTACTATTTCTGCTGAAAATTTAGATGTTCAATTCGAATTTCCCGCTATTTTCTAGTTACAGCCAACTGACCGAATTCCAAAAACAAAACAACGCACTGGCCTAGGAACCGCCGAAAACTCGGCCATCGTCTCGGTAACCGAGACTCGGGGTTAAATCGAATAGCGAGAGAAACACCTAAAAATTCGTATTCGTATATCTAAGAAAGCTGAGAAAAGTTGACAAAAAATGCCGAAAGAGAAAGTGGGTTTTTTTCGAAATTGCGATTTTTCGAAAATTTTGAAAAATTCGAAAAAAAAATGCGATTTTTGACATTTTTTCAGCCAAATTGAGGTTCAGTTTTGTTGAGGTTCAGTTTTTTTTTTTTTTGTTGAGATTCAGCTTTTTTAAATTGAGGTTCAGTTTTGCTCTCGAGTTTTTCGTTAAAAAAATCATATTTTCGATAAATGAATTTTCGACTATGCGCCTTTAAATTGCATTTTCAGCACTCAATTTACACTAAAAATACCTATAGGCGAGCTCAAAAAACATCCAAATATTCAGCATTTTTTGCGTTTTTCGGCAGTTTTACCATTTTAAAGCATGTTAAACTATTTTTAAGCAATTTTGAGCATTTCTGACCATTTTTGGTAGGTTTTCGACATTCGAAATCAAAACTGCCCAAAAAATGCTCAAATATGGTATTTTTGACAATTTTTTTGATGTTAAGCCTTCGAAATAGCTTTTTCCAGCGAATGTCGATAACCTATCACCTCGATCAGTGCCGTATCCGGACGGGCCGAATCGTCAGTCCCACCGGCTACGAACCCCAGGAGGTGTCCCTGGTGATGCACACCCAGGACCCGTCTCACCTTCGCCAACAACACATGCAACGTGGATTACTGTCGAAACGACGGCGTCAATGGATGGAATTAACACAGGAACATCACAAAGACTGGAAGATGTCGTCGTATTTTGTGTCCGATGACTCAGAATTATGTGGATTCTTATCCGAATCGATTGCTATGGGACACGAGAAGGATGTGATTCAGATAGAGTCGATGCTGAGACACGAGGCAGTTATGATCTTGGTGTTGGACGGGAATCACTTGCATGGACCAGTGATTTTGCAAGGTTTGCTTTTTTTTTTTGGGGGGGGGGGGGGGTTTGGTATTTTCCGAAAAATTGGAGGAAAATGGGTGAAAATGGTTAAAAATATCCAATAAAATTCACAAAACGAAAACTACCGTAACCTGGAAAATCCCATTTTGACTGTTTTTTTTTCTCAATCGTTGCCCGTTTTCAGGCTTTTTTTCCCACTGAAAAAGCAGTCGAAATCGAAAAACACCGTAATCTCTAGCTACATACATGCTCCTTTAAACGATTTTTCAAAAAGAAACAATTCAATTTTTCGACGATTTTGATAGTTTTTTTTTCGATGAAAATCGCCAAAAAGTCGATTAAAATAAGTGGAATTCGTCGAAAAAATGACCAAAAATAAGCTCGACAAACTTGAGACTACAGTAATCAAAGGCGCATGAAATCCAGAAAAAAGTTTAAAAAGTGAAAAAATGGTCAAGAAGGACCAAAAATGGACCAAGAACTGGCCGAAAATAGGTCAAAAACGGCTGAAAACATTACGGAAAACCTGGACTTTCTACAGTAATCAAAGGTTTATGAAATTTAATTTTTTGGATATAGAATGAACTGAGCTACAGTAATCAAAAGCGCATGAAACCCTGAAAAGAGAGAAAAAACATCGGAAAAATCTGCCAAAAAACGGACAAAAGAACGGTCCGAAAATTGCCATGAATGGTCCAAAAAAAAATCACGAAAATCGCCGAAAAATTGACCAAAAATATACTCGAAATACGGAAAGCTACAGTAATCAAAGGCGCATGAAATTCAGAAAAAAGTGAAAAACGGTCAGAAAACGGACCGAAAATGGACCGAGAACTGGCCGAAGATCAGTTAAAATAAACAAAAAAATTGGTTATCTACAGTAATCAAAGGTACATATAACCTTGAAATTTCGAAATTTTGGGCTACAGTAATCCAACTAGGATTACTGTAGCCCAAAATTTGATTATCGAAGGCGCAAAAACGGACCAAGAACTGGCCGAAAATCGGTCAAAAACAGCTGAAAATAATACGGAAAAATTGAACGTTCTACAGTAATCAAAGGCGCATGGAACCTTGAATTTTCAAAATTTTGTGCAACTGTAATCCAACTTGGATTACTGTAGCTCGAAAGTTGATTATCAAAGGCGCATGTTTTCAACTTTTCTGGTACAGAAAATTCGATTTTTCAAAGTTCCTTAAAGGAGGCGAGACAGCAAAAATTTCGGGGGACAGTTCGGGGGACGAAATCGCGCCGCGCTTATGTAGACCATCGGTCGTCAGGCGCCTTCGCGCCCCCCGTAGCTCAGCCGGTAGCGGCGCTATACCCCTGAGCTGCCTGTCATGAGTTCAACCCCTCATGGGGGTTCTCTATGCAAAATATCAGGAAAGCTTTTTTTTTGGTGTCTGGCCTCTTTTAATTCAGAAAAACGACCAAAAATTGGCCATACAAGTTCGAAAAATTAGGCTGCTTACAGTAGTCAAAGGCTCATGTAACCTTGAAATTTCGAGATTTTGTGCTATAGTAATCAACCTTTGGTTACTGTAGCCCGAAATTTGATTATCAAATGCGCATGGGTCCTTAAAGAAGACTTAACGGTGTTCCCAACTGTTTTTGTATAGCAAATTCGATTATAACTGTATACCCTGCATTAGAAGGGCCCCTGTAATTGCAGTGCCTCTTACAAGGGAAGTGTTTTCAGACAGTGGTTGAGAATTTCTTGAAAATTGGTACACGTATACTTTCGGACATGGTCAATAACGAGACGACTTTTTTTCGTGCCCCTCGGTACCTAGAAGCTGAAAAAACGCGTCTGAAATTCCACCTCTGTTAAAGCATTAAAAGCGTGAGCGCGATCTCCCCTTTTCTTATACAAATTGTGGAAGCAGTGAGGAACAGCGAGTGTGGTGTAGTGGTGAACAGGGATGGTGGTAACTGACAAGGGTTAGTTCGATTCCTCTTTTCCCGATTTGTTTTCTGCTTTTTTTTCTGATCTTGCTGGAAATCTCAAAGTGTGTCAAAACCTTTAAAAAAAATTCCATTCAGATTTTTATTAATTTTGGAAAAAAAAATTTTTGACTTGTTTCAAAAAAAAACCCAAGAAATCATTTTGAAATTTTCTTGAAGAACTGCTGGAAAACCATCTTTAATCAAATTGTTAGTCAGAATAAGAAAACAGGGGCTCTACAGTAATCAAAGGCGCATGAGCAATATCAACATTTCCAGATCCCCACCGCCATTTCGATTTCTCACCAGCCAACAACCGTAAATTCTTGTATTTCGCGCAACCAAACGAGAAACAAAAACGGACGAAATGCGGAAAAGAACGACAATTCGTGATAGGAATCTACGATTTCGAAACCCAGAAAACGGCAGTGATAACAGATGAATCAGTATGCACCAGACAGATCAATGTGGTTCTTTGGACGCCGGACTCGAAAGGAATCATATTCCACAGTGATGGGGATTTGTATTGGCATCGATTCGGGGAGTTGTATGTCAATAAGATATTCGCGAAGATGCAAATGCCAATTGGTATGTCATTCTCACCCGATGACAAGAAGTTGGCTGTGTTCCTTCCCTACAGACCTACCATTAGCTTCTCGGTTGTGTTGGTGAGTCGTTTTTTTTTGGAAAATTTTCAAAATCGTCTGATTCTGATAAAAATTGATATCACGACCTGAAACGACATTGTTATCAATATTCAGCTCGAAAATCAGCAAAATTTCCAAAATTGAGAGTTTGGCTTTTTTTTAATTTTCGAATTTTTTCGAATGTTTTCAAAATCGTCCGATTGCGATAAAAATTGATATAACGACTTGAAATCACATCAGATTTACATTCCACCTCGGAAAATCACAAAAAATTTCGAAAAATACGATTTAAATTTTTTGATTTTTGAAAATTTTCGAAAATTTTCAAAATAGCCCGATCGCGATGAAAATTGATATCACGATCTGAAATTACATGATAATTAATATCCAACTCGAAAATTTGCAAAAATTTGAAAATTGAGATTTCGATTTTTTTTTGGAAATTTCGCAAAATTTCGAAAACTACGATTTTGATTTTTTGAAAATTTCGATGTTTTTCGAAATTTTTCAAAATTGTCGGATTCTGATAAAAATTGATATCACGACCTGAAATCACACTAGGAATAATATCCAGCTCAAAAATTTGCAAATTTTCGAAAACTGCGAATTGATTTTTTTGGAATTTTTGAATTTTTTTCGAAAATTTTCAAAATCGTCGGACTGCGATAAAAATTGATATGACGACCTGAAATCACATTAGAAATAGTATCCAGTTCGAAAATTAGCAGAATTTTAAAAATTGAGGTTTTGATTTTTTTTTTTGGAAATTTTCGAAAATTTTCAAACTTGTCCAGTTTTGATAAAAATTGATATGACGACCTGAAATCACTCTAGAATCGATATCAAGCTCGAAATTTTGCGAAATTTCGAAAATTAAGAATTTGATTTTTTTTTCGAATATTTCGAAAAATTTCAAAATAGGATTTTTCGAAATCTTACAAATTTTTGAACTGAATATTGATACCAATGTGATTTCAGGTCGTCATAACAATTTTTATCAAAAGTTGGACAATTTTGAAAATTTTCGAAAATTTGCAAATGTTTGAACTGGACATTGATTCCAATGTGATTTTAGGCCGTGATTTTAGGCCGTGATTATCAAAATCTGACACTTTTCGAAATGTCGATTTCAGTTCATGTGGCCATTCGTGCGCGCCGCCGTCACCTTCCAACACGAAGTCATCTCCCTTGGCGAATATCGCATCTGGAGTGTACCCGAGAGACCGTGGGCAAACGGCAGCAAAAGCATCATATTCAACGCAAACCATCAAACCGAGTTGGTCAACTTGTCATTGTGTACTGACACTCTGAAAGTCAGCAGATTCAATTTCCCACGGCCAGCACTGATTCTCGACGTTCAAAACGATGAGATACTTTTTGAGACGGTCTCGGCGAATAGTTTCTCTCGTTTATGGATTTCGGATATCGCATCGACTCAGACAAGTGGTAAGGTTTTATGCCGTTTTTGGTCCAATTTTGAGCCATTTCTGGGCTGTTCTGTTTTAAAGTCGCGTTTGGTCCGTTTGACAGTCGTTTCTGGGCTGCTTTCGGACCCATTTTTTACCTTCGGCCCGTTTTGGTCCATTTTTAGATAGTTTTTGGTACGTTTATTCAACGACCCGAAAACGACCTACAAACGGACCAGAAATGGGCCACTGACAAGCCAATAACGGCTCAAAAAATGACGAAACGTTTTTGAGCCGCTTTTGGTCCGTTCGACCTATTTTTAAAATATTTTTGTCCCGTTCTTGGTTAAATGACCCGAAAACGTTTTAAAAACGGCCCAACAACAGATTTGGCCCGTTCCGGTCCGTTTTAGGTCCGTTTATGACTTATTTTTTGGCTGTTTTCGGTCTTTTTTTACCTATTTCGAGGCCTTTTTTTTATCTGTGGTTGAGCCACTTTTGGTCCGTTTTTAGTGCGTTTTAGGCAAAACTCCGCCAGGAACGGATCATAAACGGACCAAAAACGACGGTCTTTTGCCTGTCATTGGCTCATTCTTGGTCCACATTAGGCTGATGATTTTTGACTAACTTTCTGCCCGTCTGGTCTACGAGTCGCTTTTTGGGATGTTTTTGACTTGTCATTGAGTTTCTGGTATCTGGATTTCCCTTTCTGGCCACTGTGTTATTAGTCCGTTTTTGGTCCGTTTTTAGCTCATTTTCGGCCGATTTGGGATCGATGTTGGACTCATTTTCTATTCGTCTGTTTTTGAGCCGTTTCTGGGCAGGTTTTGCACGGTTTCAAGACCGCTTTATGAAACCAACCAATACCAGTTCAGAAACAGATCAAAAACGGATAGCAATGATCCAAAAACGACCAGAAACGACCTAACGGCAAGTCAAAGACGGCCCACAGATTTTAGTCCGTTTTTAAAACGATATTTTTGGAAAAATCGCCAAAAAACGCAAAAAAATCCCATTTTCAGGACCAGAAGAGACATACCAAGCGCGTTTGGTCACTTCCCAACGACCGGAACGCGATGAAATCTACAATTTCGAAGTGAAAACGATTCATTTCGATGGTGGCTACTCGGGCATCCTTTACATGTGTCCCGAGAGTTTTATGCCTGGACAGAAGCTCCCATTGGTGGTGGTGCCGCACGCTGGTTGGGATCACAATATGACGATTGTGTGAGTAGTTTATAAGAGGTCGAAAATGAGCCAAGCCGGACCAGAAACTGCCCAAATGGTTTTTTTCCTTCCGGACCTTTAAAAAATTGAAAATTCAAGCATCTAGATTTGGTGTATGGCCCAAATCTAGATGGTTGAAACCGCGGCCCTCTTTTCGATAGCCCTGTCTTGTGACTTGGCCAAAAATGGCTTGAAAACAGCCCGAAAACGGACCAAATCTGTCGCTGGGCCTTCTGTCTGAAACGCCCCAGAAACGGATCAAAACCGGCCCAAAAACTGCCCAAAAACGGACCAAAAGCGGCCCGCAAACGGACCAAACGCGGCCCACAAACGGGCCAAAAACGGACCTGAAACAAGCTGTCATTCTTGGTCCGTTTCTTGATTCGTTTTTTGGGCCGTTTTTGACCCGTTTAAAGGTCGTTTAGGACCCAAAAACGACCCAAAAACGGATTCAAAGAGACCAGATACAGCCCGTTCGTTTTTGATCCGCTATTGGTCCGTTTCTGCCTGAAACGCCCCAGAAACGGCCCAAAAATGGACCAATCCAATGTCTGATTTCCAGCAAACCCATATGTTTTTCCAGATCCGTCGAACCGCTCCTCTGCACAATGGTCAACGCCGGGATGTGCGTTCTCGTCGTCAACTACCGTAAGCCCATACCCTCCGGCGCCGACCTACAGTACATGAAGCGTCAAAACACTGGACAACAGGCAAAAGACGTTCATAAAGCTGTGAAGCAAGTGCTCCGCGAGCATCCACGTCTTGACGAAGACTATGTCGTGCTATTCGGCCAGCAGTACGGTGCCTTCGTCTGCGGAACCATTATTCAAGATGAACCGGATTTCTACGCATGTGTGGCATTTCTGAATCCAATTATCGAGCTTCTGGTGAAGAACGGCCAGATAAGCGTTTTCCCCCGACCATTTGAAATTCCACTTTTTTGTCTAATGAGGGATCGTAATACGTACGGAGTGGAACATTGCGACCTTCTAGTTGGTGCAGAAGCGGATTATGTGGAGGAGTACGAGGCGGACGACCCGGAGTATCATGATATTATTGTACGACTCATTCGCTTTTTGACAGACCCGGAGAGCGCGGTTTTGAAGGGCCGACCGCCAACGCCAGCGGCCACGACCGCCATGAGAGCGGACATGGCAGAGGAGGAGGTGCCAGAGGAGGAGGAGGATTCCCAATAATTTATTTTTCTTTTTTTTTCCTTATATTTTTCCCTTTAGATATGTTTATATTTATGATACTCAAGTGATATATGTATTCTTGTTTGTTACCCCCTAAATAAATGCCTAAATGCCCCATACCGATCGATTGTCCAGTAGAGCGCACTTGCATAGCGCCTTCCCCGCCGAACAATGGGGATTTGAATGCTAGCTCGGTTTATTGGTTTGTTGCACTCTTTTTCGCGAATGAAAACCTTTTTCTGAATTTTCAAATTTCCGCCGAATTTTCTAGAAATCTGAAAATTCCAGCAGATGATGTTGGTGGCAAGTTCGGAGAACATCGGGCTGTGCCCGATGTCGTTTACAGATTCGTCCGGGCAGATGAGTGAGTTTTTTATCTTTTAAAATTGAAATTTTGAATGGAAAATCGACGGAAAAATTAGCTGAAAAATTTTTGCGGTAGAGCGCGGATGCCAAAATTTGGCTTTTTAACTGATATTTTCCGATTTTTTGCATATTAATATTGCAATTTTTGTCTTTTTTTTTCATTAGAAGGAATTGAAATTTTAAATGATAAATCGAAGAAAAAAATGGCTGAAAATTTGGTAGATTTTCAGCAGAGCGAAATTGAGAAATTAAAAAAAATAGTTCTGAAAATTGATTTTTTGTTTATTTCCAGCTTTCAGCTGTGCTAGAATTGTAAAAGTTGCTTTGTAAATCAGCATTTGTGCGACGGAGCACAATTGCCAAAATTGGTTTTTTTTGGAAAAATTTGCACTGAAAAACCGGTTTTTAAGCCTATTTCTATCAATTTTTGTCATTTTTCCGTATTTTCTCCTGTAGAGATTGTTTTTTAGGCTTAAATTCACATTTTATGTGCAAAATTTGCCAGTTCGGTATGAAAAATTAAAAAAGCATTTTTTAGCCCAAACTGGCGGGTTGAATTGGCGATTTTTGCTTTTAAAATGTATATTTTTGCCCAATAAACATTCCGAATAGGTTGAAAATTCGAAAAAAAAAACGATGTAAATTCATAAAATTTGGCTGAAAACCAGTTTTTCAGCGTTAATTTTTCAAAAACAAAACTTAGGCAAATGCGCTCTACAGAACAATTTTTCAAAAAAAAAAACAAAAAGTAAATTTTCACATTTTCGAACACCAACAATTTAGCTTGAAACAACTGTAAATCGATAAAGAATTGCTGAAAACACATTTCTTCAAAAATAGCAAAATAACAAACACGCTCCACTGAACAAAAAGCTTGCAGTTATAATTTTCGTGCATTTTCAGTCAAAAAATCGATAAAATATAGAAAAAACTAAAGCTATTCGGAAGAGAAAACGCCGGTGGCCCTGGCCAAAAGTCTCACAACGATAGCTACCGTAACCTGAATATATTTTAATTTTTCAGAATTTTCATTGATTTTCGACCATTCTAATCGGAAAATAGAACATTTTTATAGTGAAAACTATGTCGAAAACCCACAAAAATTGACGAAGACAAAATCCGGTTACTGTAGTTATCGTTGTGACCTAGAAAATCTTAGGCCCCGGTCACCGGCGTTTCTACTCCACAGCTCTGATTTTTTCATACCACTATAATACAGAATATCACTAAATAACAAGGCTGTGCAGAATTGCCGCGGCCGACCGCGGTAAGCTTCATTTTTTTGCGAGAATAAGGAAAAACAATCAACAAACTTAGCACTGCAAACAATCAAAAAACCCTCTATATTTCAGTTTTCGAACGTCTCCAATACCAACGGAACACGGGACGCTTCTGCGATGCCGAACTCATCGTCGCCGCTCGCGTTTTCGCGGCGCATCGGAATATTCTGGCGGCGCACAGTCCGTATTTCGATTCAATGTTCAAAGAATGCAAAGTGACAAAAGAGCAGATAACGATAAATAGTAAACATCCACAAGTGTTCGAATTGTGTTTGAATTATATGTACAGTGGAAATGTGGTCATTGATAGGGGAAGCGTTTCGGAATTGCTGAGATTCGCTAATGATTTGATGGTGAGTTTTTGATTTTTGGGGAAAAAACTGACAAAATTTGGAGAAAAAAAACGAGAAATTTGGTGAAAATTGTCAGTGTAAATGCGCTCTAACACAAAAATACCGTTGTTGGTGAATACTACGGTAAAAGACTCAACTTTTACTAACAGTCGTTGGTCTCGAGACGAAAGCTTCAAATTGAGCACATAGCCAATTTCAGACGCGTCGCGTGTCGGCGTAGCGGTCGCTAGCTGAAAAACGACTCAAAAACGAGAAAATACGGTAATAATTGGACAAACGAAGTCGAAAATTGACCAAAATTTTGAATTTTGTCTTTCAAATGCTCACCATTACATACGAAAAACAAATTGCGTACAATGAAAACTACCGTAACCTGGAAATACTTTTTCCGGAATTTTTCTCGATTTTTAGTGAAAATTTTCACCTATTTTTTACTATTTTGCTGAAACGAAAGTCTGAAAATGTAGGAAATTTTATAGTGAAAACAAATCAGTCGAAAAGCGAAAATTCAATAAAAATCAGAAAATTTTTTTCGGATTGCGGTAGTTTTCGTTGTGGGACCTTCCACTAGCAAAAAATGTCCATTTATAGCAAAAAAAGTGTAAAAAATCCAGAAAAAAGCCAACACGACAAAAAAAACCAATTTTCAGATGGTCCGCCTAAAAAACTACTGTGCCGAGTATCTGGATCGATATCTAGACGCAGCAAACTGCCTATCGATAAGGAGTCTGGCGCAAAGATATAATTTGCCCGGTCTCATTAAGGTTTGTAACTAATTTTCAGAATTTTTGAATTTCTAAAAAAAAATTTTATTTGGGAATCAAAATCTTTGTGATTTTCTTTTGAAATATTATTTTTGAGGCCATTTTAGGTCGTGATATCAATTTTTTTTCAAAATTGGACCAATTTCAAAAATTTGAAATTTCGAAAAAAATTTTTTTTCAAATTTCGACTTTTCTGAAATTTTCTTCTAGAATATCATTCTAGAGATCGTTTAAGACCGTGAAATCAATTTTTATCAGAATCTGACCTATTTTACAAAACTCAATTTCATGCAGTCTGCCACCGACTACTTCGACAGTAACCTGAACAGATGTCTTCTGGAGTCGCGGGATATCATTTCGTATACCTATACACAGCTAACACGTCTGATTGGAGACCCAAAATATTCGGATTGCATCACACCGGATACCTATTTGAAGTAAGTGCGCTCTAATAAGAAATTGATGATTTTTGACGTTTTTCAAATTTTTTGAAGAGAAATTTAAATTTAAATGTTTTGCAAGCGCGCTCTAATGATAAAATTTCAATTGGTGTCTCAAACGCGCTCAAATGATGAAATTTTGTGAAGATTGTCAAATGCGCTCTATTGAGAAAATTAAAAAAATATATAAATTTCAGACTAATAATACGATGGGTTGGTGAAGACGTTTCGAAACGGGAAGAGATTTTTCGTCTACTTCTAGAATCTTGTGAATTTCGAGAAGTTTCTGCGGACACATTGGAATTCTTGCTGGATTATTCACCGTTGCTCTCGAAGAGTCAGAAGAGTCGATTCTTGTTGTTGCATGTGATGTAAGTTGAAGTTTTTTGGAAATTCTGATTTTTATATCATATTTGGACCATTTTGAAGCATTTGACTATCTTTTCCAGGGAAGACAACTCGATGCTAATGGAAAAGTACTCGGCGCAACTTTTGAATCTCCGCCAAACGCTCGTCAATCTGCCCGTCCTTCACGATCCGTCTCAATTCGAAGACGACATCTACGACTCGACAGATTCTGAGAATGAGGATCCCGACGACTACATTGTAGAAGGTCAATTGACGTCTGCACAAATGTTAGAATCTGGAAATTATATGTCGAATCGGCTAAAAATGAAAATGGGCGCAGTCGAAAAGAAGAAGTTGAAAAGGCCGAAAGGGTTGAAGAGGACTTTGCAGCCATTAAATCCACCGCCACAAGCTGCTGCCGAGAATGAGAGTGAGTTTGATGTGGCCTAGGTTTTGGTGGAGTAATTTCTAAGGACCGATTTATGCCCTAATTGACGGCCTAACCTTTTGTGGCTTAGATTTGGAGAGGGACTAACTTCTGACGACGCATTCATGCTTGGATTGATGACCTAGGTTTTGATGGCCTAGATTTTTCGAGGGACTAAATTTAAAGGATCTCTGCATGCTCTGATTGGCCTAACATTTGGTGTTCTAGGTTTTCTGACAGGCTGACCCTTAAGGACCCCTTCATGTTTGGATTAATAGCCTAGTTTTTAATTACCTAGATTTTCAGACAGTCTAGTTTTTGAGGACATATCCATGCCTAACTAACCCAACCCAACTTTTCCAGAAGCTTTTAATAAGCTGAGCAATGATGTGAGGGTTTTATTCAAAATTTTTTGAAAAAAAGCGAGATACGAAAAATTGAAAATTTCAGTTTTTTTGAAAATCTGAAATTGCTGATATCTTGCTCATCTTTCGAAATTTCGGAAAAACTACTTATAAAGTTTCCCAGCTCGTCAAAAGCTTCAAAATAAACCTAAACACGACTAGATTGTGATGAATTTCT
This sequence comes from Caenorhabditis briggsae, assembly GCF_000004555.2. Taxonomy (NCBI): domain Eukaryota; kingdom Metazoa; phylum Nematoda; class Chromadorea; order Rhabditida; family Rhabditidae; genus Caenorhabditis; species Caenorhabditis briggsae. Next base: position 3,280,851 of record NC_013487.2, on the reverse strand, counting down.
GGATTACTGTAGTTTTCGTGGTGGGGCCCAAATGTGCCAATTTCGAGGGAATTTGCGATAAAACCTATATATTCTTGCTTGACTTATCGAGAGCTTCAAAATGAGCCTAAACGCGCCTATATTCCCTCAAAATTGACACAATTTGGGCCCCACCGCAAAAACTACAGTAATCCCAAAAACTTTTCGAACCTAGTCGTGTTTGGGCTCATTTCGAAGCTCTAAACAAGTTAATCAACAATGTCTAGATTTTAGATCTCGAAATTTGAAAATAACAGAGTTATGCGATTTCTAGGCATCCCATGGATCGACGAGGATGGAATTGACGGTGTCTATGCGACGTGTTCACTTGAAGGATGTCATACGTATGGACCAATCGATATGATGGACCCGGATGACTGTGAGGATGACGAGGACAAACCAGATGAGAATGGACAGTCGATGTGTCATTTCTGTGGATATCGAACGTCGACTGATGAGGTGAAAGTTTCAAAATTGTTTCAGATTAGGATAAAATTGTTATCACGAGCTGAAATCACATAAGAATCAATATCCAACTCGAAAATTGGCAAAATTTCAAAAATTTAGATTACGATTTTTTGAAATTTTCGAAAATTCCGAAAATTTTCAAAATGGTTGGATTGAGATAAAAATTGATATCAGAACCTAAAATCACTCCCTTATCACTATTCAGCCACAAGAACTTCAAAATTTTGAAATTTGAGAAAAAACATTTTTTCAAAAAATTGCATCAAATTTTTCAAAAAAAAAATTACGCTGGGTTTTGAAATATACTGTATTTTCAGCTCCTCGAAAAGCACAAAGCCCGCTATCACAACCGTAACACCTACTACATGTGTCATCTATGTGAATTCGAGACGAATTGGAGCAAACAATTCTATTTGCACTGTGCTGAACACTGGACCGAAATACCGTATATCTGTGAGAGATGTCAATTCACGACCAATGAGATTCAAGAGTTTTTGACACATCGATTACAGCACAGTGAGTTTAGGAAAGTGATTTTTTGATAAAAATTGAAATTTCAAAAAACATTTTTTTTCCGAAAATTTTCAAAATGGCCCAATTTTGATAAAAATTGATATCACGACTTAGAATGGACTCTAGATTGTTATTCTACAAAAAAATCACAAAAATTCAACTTCCAAAAAAAATTTTTTTCGAAAGTTTCGAATTTTTTGAATTTTCAAGAAATGAAGGTCTAGAGCCTATTTTATCAAGTAATCAATTTCATTATCAAAAATAACTAATTTTTTCCAGCGGACGCTCGATATTTCAAATGTGGCGAGTGTGCATGGAAGGGACGGACCCGGTCCCAACTGTTTGCCCACGAACGGATGCATTCGATTCTAGATGATCGTCCATTGCATTGTGAGGAATGTGGAAGAGGTTTCCATCAGCACTCCTCGTTGGACCATCATATGGCGACGCATAATGATGTTAGGTGAGATTTGGTAATTTTCAAAAAATTCAAAACGTTTTTTTTGTTTTTCTAAATTTTGAAATTTTCCAGCAGATTTGAGATCTAGAGCTTATTTTAGGTCGTCATATCAATTTCTATTGAAATTGGAGCATTTTGAAAAATTATCAAAATTTTCACATTAGAGCGTATTTGCATCTGAAACTCGATTTTTTTTGAAAGTGTCTATTTTTCAGAGCATTCGTTTGCGAGGACTGTGGTTTCGCCACCAAAACCGCCGAACACCTTCAGCTGCATCGTCGTCAACACACTGGTGATACGTTCACTTGTCATATTGGTAAGATTTTTCGAAAAATTCGGATTTTCTGGAAATTTTCAAAGTGGCCCGATTCTGATAAAAATTGATATCACGACCTGAAATCACATCAAGATCAATATCCAGTTAGAAAACTTGCAAAATTTTGAAAACCTAGATTTCTATTTTTTGATGTTTTGAAATTTTTCGAGCTTTTTCGATTCTGATGAAAATTGATATCACGACCTGAAATCACGACAGAATCAATTTCCAGCTCAAAAATCCGCAAAATTTCGAAAAATGAGATTTCGATTTTTTTCGAAAATTTCAAGTCTGTCCAAATCTCATAAAAATTGATATCACTGCCTGAAATGGAATGAAAATCGAAATGCAATTCGAAAATTTGCTAAGTTTTGAGAATTGAGATTTCGAATTTTTTCAAACTTTGACATTTTTCTGAAAAATTTCAAAATGGTCAAACGTTGATAAAAATTGATATCACTACCTGAAATCACATTAAAACCGCACCTGAAATTGCATAAGAATCAATATCCAACTCTAAAATTTCCAAAATTTCGAAAATTGAAATTTTGATTTCTCTGAAAATTTTAAGATTTTTTTGTGAAATTTTCTTTTTTTAACCTACAGTGACCAATTTTGTACTTTGAGCGAGAGTTTTTTTTCTGTTTGTTCCGTGATTCTTCTGTTCTCACTGATAACTACTTATCAATCAGTCTATCACAGACCTTTTCATCTCTTCCATTTTCCAATTTTTTGTTTTTCTCAGTAGACATTTATATATTTCATTGAAAAAATAATGGGAAAATTGGCCAAAAAATTTCTGCGTCTCTTCTTTTCCCCATAGCTACGGTCATCATCATCGTCGTCGCCACAGACGACGACGACGACGACGTCGATGGATGTCTCTATTTTTAATGAAAAAAAGGAAGTTGAGAGAACAGAGAAAGTTTTGAGAGATACCGTATCATCCTTTTCCTTTCTTTTTATGATTTTTTGCGATTTATTTGCCGGTTTCAAGGCGACCATAAAATCATAAAATTTGCGCGAAACATAGTTTTCGGAAGCAAAGAAACTCATTTCCGTACAAAGTTTTCATCTAAAAATGTGGCAACTAGGTAAGCGATGAAGTTTTGCAAGATTCCAAATCTTAAATTTTTTTCAGAACTTTGTAGTTTCAAATTCGCTGAATTCTGATTAAAAAATTGATATGACTACCTGAAATTACATAGGAATCAATATCCAGTCAGAAAATTTTCAAAGTTTACAAAATTGCTTACTTGTAATCCGGGCCTTTGCCGGGCCTTCGCGGGCGCTGCTATAACTTTTTTCAGAATCAATGTTTTCGAACCAACTCAATCAGATATGATAGAATTCCACGAGTTCTACAAAACGGTATCATTTGGAATACTGTATCTTGTCTATGAACAGAGTTACAGAACAAAAAAAAAAACAAAAAAGCAGGCCGGGCCCTGCGAGAAAAGCCACTTTATGATCTGTAACTTTGTTCATAGATAAGATACAGTATTCCAAATAATACCTTTTTGTAGTACTCGCGGAGCTCTATCATATCTGATTCAGTTGGTTCGAAAATATAGATTCTGAAAGAAATTATGGCAGGGTCCTCCAAGGCCCGGATTACAAGTAGGGAAAATTGGGATTTCGATTTTTTTAAATTATTTCTAAAAAAATTATGGAAAATTACAAAATTTTCAAATTTGTTTGATTTAGATGAAAATTGATGCACGATCTGAAATCATATTGTGATCAGTTTCCAACTCGAAAATTTGAAAACATTCTGAAACGGGGATTTTGATTTATTTTATACATTTTGAGCAAAAAAAAGGCTATACCTTGTTTATTTGTTTTGAGAACCACAGTTTCCTTCTAGAATTTTAGAATTTTTCGAAAAAAAGATTTTTACAAAAAATGTTCTACATTTTTCAGAAAAAAAATTCGAGATCCCAATTTTTCAAATTTTGAAAATTTTCGAGCTTGATTCTACTAGATTCTAATGGGACTTTAGGCTGTGATATCAATTTTTATCAGAATTCGATAATTCTAAAATTTTCGATTTTCGCAAAACAATTTTAAAAATCGGAATCTCAGTATTCAAAATTTTGTAGTTGTTCAAGCTGGATAGTGATTTCAATGTGATTTCAAGTGGTGTAATCAATTATTATTACCGGTTTCGACAGTTTGGAAACATTTAATTTTGCAACAAAAAAGTATTATAGTTCCAATGTTTGATAGGTCCGTTTACACATAAAAATTCTAAATACCAATTTTTCCCATCAACAAAGAACCCAAATACACATACACCATATCGGTCGTTTCATAGATAACCAGCCTTTGACAATCATTTTGAAACCGCCAAGTTTTCCTATTTTCAGTCGAAAACCGACAAATTTGAATGTCTACAAAATACGGTAAAATTATTTAGATGAGGCTAAAATCTTTAGAGTATAGCAAACAAAAAAAGAGCTTCACTTTTGTAGTTGACAACTGTTTTGTACAAATTCATCTAAATGAGATATAACGCTTTAAAGTGTCATGACTCTGTAATCAAAACTCAAAAGGCATTGGTTTTAAGCAACATATCTCATTCATATGAGTTTGTACAGAAAAGTTGTCAACTACAAAATTAAAGCTCTATTTTTGTTTAGTACACTCTGAAATTTTAAGACTAATCTAAAGGTTTCGAACCACTTTTGTAGGACCTTAAATTTGACAATTTTCAACTTGAAATAAGAAAACTTGCCGGTTTCAAAATGATTTGTGTCTATGAAACCATCTATAATGTTCATACTGTATTACTACTGTATTTGGATACTGTATTTGGACTTCATAAATGAAACATTTTTCAGCCGGTTGTGACTACTCATCAACCAAAAAGTCCCAACTCGCCGCCCATCTTCGAACCCACATGGCGGTCCGTGCTCATCTCTGTAAAATCTGTGGTCGTGGATTCATCGAAAAGTCTCATCTAGTTCGACACGAAAGAATTCATTTGGAGGAGAAACCATTCAAATGTGAACAATGTGATTATGCATCGAGTAGAAGGGACAAATTAAAGGAGCATATCATCAAACATCACAATGAAGGCGTTATCAATGTACAGAAGACGTATCGAAGGAAGTATAAGAGACAGAGGATGTTGGCACAGGCTGATGAGATGATTAACAATCCGGATGTGTTGTTTAGACCCATTAATACAGAAGATGCGGTTAGCAATTGGCAGGCGAATAATGATTTTACGGTTGGTTCATTTAAAAAATTCCGATTCCTATAAAAACATTAGAAACAAAATCCAACTCGAAAATTAGCAAAATGACGAAAATTGAGATTTCGAATTTTTAAATTTTTTTGAAAAATTAGAAAAATTTCAAAATTGTCCAACTCCGATAAAAATTTATATTACGACCTGAAACTACATTTAAAACAATATAAACTAAATTTTTATTTTTCCAGGCCTACTCTCCGAATCCGGACTACGGTAACCCGAACGTTGGCTACCCGACCCAATCACCACCTCGTGCCTACTCTGTCGTTCATCCATCTCAACACCAACAACACGTCTCATCGCCAGGATGTATGTCTATGATGAATGTACCATTGAGAGATAATCATCATCAAATGCAAAGGGATTCACCAGGAGAGTCCATTGCAGCCGCTGATAACACTCATGGAGTGCTGATGACTCCAAATTTGGTTATGCGGTAAGTGCGCTCTATTGGAAATTTAAAGTTTTCGAATTTTGTGTGCAGAATTGCTATTCCCATGTGATTTTAGGTTGTCATAACAATTTTTTTCAGAATCGGGCAATTTTGAATATTTTTGAATGTATTTTTTTTTCTGAAAATCTTGTTCATCCCGTTGTGGCTCTTTGAGCTCACTTATCACGCTTCCTACAGAAGATATCGAAAATTAGTCTGCTGATAAAATGTTGGTGATATTATGATAAACATTTTATCAGTTGACCACTTTTTGATACCTGTTATAGGAACCGAGATAATTAAGCTTAAAGTCGACGGTAGGGTAAACAAAGATGAAATTTTGAAAAACATCGAAATTTAAAAATAATCAAATTTTGATAAAAATTGATATCACTACTTCAAATCACATGATAATAAGAATCGATATAAAAAATTAGCAAATTTTGGAAATTTGAGATTTGGTCTTTTTTTTGCGAAAATCGAAAATTTTCGAAATTGTCCGATTCTGATAAAAATTGATATCACGACCTGAAACAACATTGGAATCATTAGCCAACTCGGCAACTTGGACGATGTTAAAAATTGACAATTTTTAAAAAAATTTCGATTTTTGAAAAATTTGGAAATTTTAAATTGGACAATTTTAAAACGTTCGAATTTTTTCAAAAATCGAAATCTCAATTTTTGAAATTTTGCAAAATTTCAAACTGGATATTGGTTCATGTGTAATTGCAGTCCGCCAAGTCAATTTTTATCGCGATCGGACAATTTTGAATTTTTTTTCAAAATTCAAAAATTCAATTTTTCCAGATCCCCTCACAATCGAAGTGCCGCTGTCCAACAACACTACAATATGCCATCAACATCGGACAATCAACAACAACTCCAGCATCGTCCGTTCTCACTACCAACCTACGGTCAAATGGACATGGCTCAGGTTCAAATGCAACAACAACAACAGCATATGCAACAGCAGCAACAGCAACAGATGCATGGAATTCCACAGAACCATCATTCACAGCCACAGCAGCAACAGCAGCAGCAGCAGTCATCCAACCCGAACGATGCCAATAATTCATGGAATTCATGGAACATTCAATAATTTTTTATTGATTTTTTGTGTTACTAGTCATCAATTTTAAACATGTCAGGGGTTGGAATTTGAGGGATTTTTAAAGAGCGCGAAATTTGAAATTTTGAAGACTAGGCCACTTGTTTGAATTTTCACAAACTTTTCTGAATATTTTCAAAATTCCAAAAACTCTGATTTCTCGATTTTTCCAATCGAAAATGCCTCTCTAATTCTAGCCCATTTTTTAATTTTTCAAAAAAAAAAAACACTAATTTTTCTGTATTTTCGCTAACATTTCTCTATTTTCTAAGCCCCGCCCATTATTTAAATTCTAAAAACGTTATAGACATTTTATGTATGTATTGATCTCTTTTTGCTCATTTTTTGTTTCCAATTTTTTCAACGATTCTGCGTTTCTCTTTCCTTTTTTGGTATTTTAGCTCATATTGTATTTTGGGTGCACAACATGAAAATTAATGCTCTTGCGCACTCTTAAATTTATTGCTCTTTTTTTGAGGGATATTTTGAAATTTCTCTAAATTGGCTTCTTTATAAAAAGGGGCTTTTTGGTTATAGAAATGGCTACCTGGCTGAAAGTCTAGAAAAATCAATCTGAGGCTTTGAGCCAGTGTATCTTGACTCTCTTTAAAGATATCGAAAAACTTTCAAGAGCAAAAATGTTTGTCTTAACAGCAACGTTTTATTGGTTGACACTTTTTTGATATCTCAAACCAGAAACGAGATAATTCGGTTCAAAGAAGCAACCTATTCAATAAGATTTCAGAAGGAAAATGTCTAGTGTTATTTAAACGTGATGAAAAACATTATGTAAGCAATCCGCGTTGCAAAAAAAATTTTCAAACTATTTAAATTCTTCATCAAAAAAAAAGGCGACCTAAAAACCCACGACCTCAGTACTATAAAGGAAAGAGGGGAATGGAGGGAAGAATCAGTTATATCTTCTCTGGGCTTGAGAGAGGAGAGAGGAGCTCCGGCTAGAACCAGGTGTCGGGAGACTGAGCTAGCAGGAGCTCCTAGACCCCGAGCTTGAGGTCTAGCTGGAGCTGGAGCCTGGAGCAGGATCCAGGATCCGGGAGCCAGGAGCCGGGAGCTGGAGCTGGAGGAAAAATCAGTTCTTCCTTTCTCTGGGCTTCAGAGAGGGGGGAGCATCCGAGACAAGAATTTCGGGTGCTGGAGCGCGGGTACTGGAGCCCGGGTCCTGGAGCCCCGCTCCTGGGTCCGCATGGAGCTGGACCTCGATCGCTTCACGGACCTACGCTCGCCTTCTGGATATCCACGTGGCGCTGCAACTTGGTGCATCGACCGGAACCCCTAATTTTCCCCACAGAACCGCGAATGTTTGATCTGGAGCCAGAAGCACAAATGAAGGAGGAACTGCATCAGGAGCAATAGGACATGCTGATGGAGGATCTAGAAATGAGCGTGTGAAGAAATCTGTCGTGAAATTCAATATAATGTTTTAAGTGTTGGAACTAAAATCAGACACTTTATGCAGTGAGATGATCTACGGGAAACATGATCACTTGGAGTGGTTCTGATGGTTCGGACTGAAAATAAGACAGAAGTGAATTGATTGATCTTACCTTTTTTTTGAACTTCGACTACAATCATTCTTATCTTCCTTATATATAAAACACTTCACGTGTCTGTTTGTCCCGGTGTCAGGATGTGGAATTTTGACAAGCTTGAAAAATAAATATATATAGATTTACGTTTTGAATCTTCTCTGCGTTCCTGAAATATCGGAATTTCTGTATATTTTGAACTAATCATAAATCAAAAACAGATTTGCACCGAGTGATTAAAGTTCCATTTATGAGAAAAGTGATATCAGGTTCCTGAAACACATAAATGTGTAATCTTTTTTTTTTTTTTTTGAAAAAAAAAGCCAGTATATTCTATCTCTTCAGAACACTCCACTTCCCTTTTGAAAACTCTTGTTAACTCATATTTCTCTACGTCCTCCACTCTCCCAACCACTCTCTCCTACAACCCAATCACCAAAACTACAGTACCCCTCCCAGAACTTCATAAACAACAAAATTAAATTTATCACTGATAACATAAGAAAATTCTGGAGAGCTACGTAGTACGTTTGTGGTTTTCTGAAGCTCCGCCTACTTTACGAAATAGTACAGAAGAGACATTAAGGGTTAGCAATACAGAGGGCTACTGAGGGAGTATTATTAAGGTCTATTGATAAAAGAAACTTTCCAGACGTCATATCAATTTACATGAAATTCGAGAAACTTTGGAATACTCCCAATTTTCCAAATCCAGATTTATATTAATATATGCTCAATTTGTCTTCAAATGGGATATGTTTCAAAACAATCAGATAAAATCTTCCCCAAAGTACACAGATACTAATAAAATAAGTCTTACAAAGAGAATGCCGTCTTACCATAACGACACCATATAATAAAAATAAACAGTTTACAACCTCCGGTTCATAAATCGAATGATGAGCAATAAAGAAGACAGAAACCACAATTTGAGTCTGAATTTAGCGTTTTGAATAGATGTTAAAGGTAGCAAAGCATTTTTCAATGAATGAGTCAGGGAATTTTCTCAAGTTTTGTATTTTTTAAGTTCAACTGAAGCAAAAAAAACGATTTTTATTTTTTAAAATTTTATTAACAGAAATTATTATTCACAGAAAAAGTTAGTTAGCAAAACCAGTAAGAATTTGAATGAGATCGCAGAGTATTTCACATGAGAAATTAGAATTTGTAATCATTGTTGAAATCGAATTGATAAGGATTTGGTGGAGCATTGAAGTCGAATCCGTTCATTGGATAGAAGTTCTTGTATTCGTTTCCAGAGCAATTGGTATCCATTGGGTTACTGTAGTTGACAATTGGATCCGGGAAATACTGTAGCGCCATTGGATCCTGATTCTCATCGAAAGCCATTGGAGGAGACGTCGATAAACGGTTCAGACTTTCTGGAGAAGAAGGTGAAGTACTCGAAAAGTCGTATCCATATTCGAAGTTATTTTTAGGTGCTCCAGATGAGGTTGAAACTTGTGGTGGCATCATCTGATGAATTTCAGTCATCCGAGGAGACAATGAAGGTCTTGAATTCTTGGAGGAAATTGAAGTGTTTGTGAAACCAGCTTCAGACAACGATTGTGGAGATCCAGAGGAATTTTGAATGGATCCAGGTGATGTAGAGGCCATTGAATTGACAGGGGTTTCATAAGAATCATCTTGAGATCCTTTGAACTTCTTGGAATCAGTAACTGGAACCTTCGCAGCTCTTTTTCGGCTTCTTTTAGTTGGAGCTTCTTCCGATGTTTCCTCTTGCTCAGAACCTGGTGCTTTCCGGTAGATACCAGGTACAAACTTGATATTCTGGATCTTGAATTGTTTGACAACCTTGTTCTGAAACAAATTAATTAATGAGCCGTTCTTAATTAGTTGCCTAATTACCTTATACTCCGATACCGCCAAAAACTGGGTCTCTTCGAACTGGAATTGGCGGACTACGGTTTTACGGTCATCTTCGTAGATTGTCATCACCGGAACGTAGAGACATCTTAGATTGACTTTGCACTGAAATTTAATTAATTAATTTAAATTGCATTAATTGGACAATAAATGAATTTTGAACTTACGGAAATCGCCTTTTTGAGATTCTTAGGAACGGACGGGACCTCGTTCGCCTTCAGAACTTTGTCGTTGTATATCTTGACGTGCCCAAAATCGATGCCAGACCTCATGAGATTTGCTCCAGAACCGCGGATGAATACTTCATTAGATTCCTTATCCGGGACAACATCAGAATCCTCATCGGGAATCCATTTTCCTGCATACCGGTCGTGAACGAATTGTTTCGGATTGCTACGGACCATTTTGATACCGACATCGTAGTTTTTGAATGCATCGAGGTTTTGTACGTAGCATTGGATTTTCGGAAACAGGGGTCTGGAAAAAAGAAGGTTACTGTATTTATCAAGAATTATCACTATGAATTTCTAGAAGTTTCGAAATAAACTCACTTTCCATTAATATTCAAAAGCATCTCGTTTCCTCCGTCAGATTCGTGCAGGTACTTCCATTGATCTTGATTCTTTAAGTGAACTTGGATTTCTTTCCGTTGAATCGGTTGATAAACTGGCATCATCTGTTGATATCCGTAGACTGGATGAGTATTATAAACTCTTAGAGTTGGATCATAGACGGCATTGGAAGGATGTTGCATTTGGTAGGAGTAGTGCATCTTTAAAGTTGATTGATATAAGGACAAGAGACCTCGACGCAAGGGATACAACGAATATCGATTAGTATTCCAGAAGGTAGCGGACAACCAAACCGGAAGAAGACAGATCTAATGAATGACAAATATTTCCTGAGTCGGATATGGTTACCTATGGGGGCGGAGTCAAAGAGGGCGTGACCATAAAACGCACCAAACATCAATAAGGTGAAGAGAGCGAGATAGTACGGGAAACAGAGAGTGTCTCCTGGGAAAGAGTACGGTAGAGAAACGGGTACGGTAGAGGAAAATAAACCATGACATGATGATAATGAGAATGATGATGTTCTCAAAATGGGTCATGAAAAGATAACTATAGAAAAAATAGACAAAAACGATAGATCCAACTGAAACGGGAGGAAAAATATTGTCAATCTGGCGATGAAAGCGTTTTTGAAAATGCGGAAAAATGCGTTTTTGACCTACAAATGTTGCTCTACCATCAGTAGGTCTAAAGTTGTTTTGAAAAGGAAAGAGAGAAATTTAGTGAATCTGGTTATACCAAAACTAGATGCTTAAGATAAAGGGGATAGCTTTGATTTAATGCAATTTTTTGCGACATACGATCAATTCGCAAAATTCAAGTTAAGTTTAAAATATGTTTGTGGTAAATGGAGATGAAAAATAGTATACCGTAAAACCTCTAATAGAACGACACCCGAATCGTCCACTTTGAGCCTATATATCTCATTTTCTGCAAAAGATATCAAAAAGTGGCTAACTAGTAAAATGTTGCTGATATCCTGATAAACATTTTACTAGTTAACCACTTTTTGATACCTTTCAAAAGAAGTGAGATATATAGGCTCAAAGTGGACGATCCGGGTGTCGTTCTATTAGAGGTTTTACGGTAAGGAAATATGAGACTTTTAAGTTAAAGTGGGATTTCTTGGATTCAATAAAGACATTTTGAACGAAATTGGCATATCACTGGTAACTCATAAGCAGGCCTTGAAGGATCTTTAGAAGCGAATAAAGTTTCAATAATAATTGCAAGTTTGAAGTTAAGTCAAAAATATGTCAGTGAAACGGGAAATATTTCGAAAATACTATAGTGAGAAATATAGATAAAGAACGGTATAAGAAAGTAAGGTTGTTGGTCATGAACCGAAATTACGACAAACTATGTATGTTATGAGACGTCTGTTAGGTATAGCATCCCTTCTGAGGTTCAGACACTACATATCAGTATTTTTTCCCTAGGGGACCACACAAATTAAATGACATCCATGACGTAATGTGCTCTGTTAGTTATGTATGCCTCCGACACTCTGTCAATGTTCTTTCCCAGAAGACCATAGAGGTCTATCCGTTACATCCTTTAATGACATCCGTGACTGTATGTATCAATTAATAACATTTTGGACACCTGCCTTTTCTGAAAGAAACATTGACTCGTTTACAGCATTATGGGAAAATGAGAATAGATGAGTTACAGTAAGAAATATAGTAGAGATGAACATCGACAGCAATATTAAGAATCCCATTCACAGAATTGTGAGAAATAGTACAGATCGTTTTCAACTGGCTAATCAGATATAGTCATTAAAAGTATACCAGTCGGTTTACGCCCCCTGTCGGGGGCTCAACCTCCTGGCTTCCGCTTACTGTACCTTACCATTGAATTTCTAATTTCAAAATTTTTGAGTTTCCGAATTCACCAAAATTTGTGAAAGTTTTGCATACCATCAATTTTCTTCGCGGAATTGATTTCCCAAATTTTGTAAATTTCCAATACTGAAAAAATATTTTTATGTTCTGAAATCCGGAGTATTCTCGAATTAAAAAAAGTGACACCTGAGAATTTGAAAAATTTTGCTTTTTTTGATCTACGAAAAAGTGCGGCAAAAACGTAATATTTCAGAATCGTTTGAGCAACTTTCGCGTTTAAGTTTAGTTTTTTGCTGAAAAATAGATTCTTGAAATGCTGGCGATAGTTTTTATACCAAGAAATCGAAATTTTGTTCAGAAAACCCCACTAAATTCACATAATAAATTTGTTATCTACAGTATCCGTTTTCGCTCCGCCCCCTTGTAAATCGACACGAGCGCCGTTTCCGAGATTTTCAGGTGTCACTTCTTTTAATCCAACAATATGTGAACTCCTTTTTTTTCTGAAGCTTCACATTTTGGAACTAAATGTTAGGTTTACTGAAATTTCTGGTCTCCGAAAATTCTGAAATTCGAAATATTCGAATTTTGAAAAACAGTCGGCTTACGCCCATCCGGGCTGAACCTCCCGGCTCTCGCTAACAGTACCAGTTATCTTCTAGACAGCTTTTGTCTTTTTCATAGGGTCTATTTTTTCATGGACTATAAGCAAATTTCGAATTTCGATATTTCGGTTATTCAGAATTTCCAGAATTTGGAAAGTCAGAAGTAAGGATATCCGGAAATAGGAAAAGTAAGACACTTGGAAGTTCAGAGGTTAGTAAATTTTCAACAATCAGACGTAGGAAAACATTAATTTTGAAATCTAGAAAACTGTTTGAATCTGTTTGTCTCAAATATCGAAATTCGGTATATCAGATTTTAAAGAATTGGAAAATTTCTAAATTCGCATACTTACTAAACGCCGGGCTGGCCTGAGACGGCCCTGACCACAAAATGTATAGAATTTCGAAAAAGTTTAGAAAATATAGAATTTGAGAACCTGAAAAATTGGAACATAAATTCAACTTTTCGAAAAACATTCTAGTGGAAAAGTTTTTGAACTTTGGAAAATCAGAAATTTAGATTTGAGAATTCGAAAATTTAGAAACTCCGAAATTTGAAAACCTGAAATGAGAAAAAAAAGAAAATCTGAAACTTAATTCGATTTCAACAATGATTACAAATTCTAATTTCTCATGTGAAATACTCTGCGATCTCATTCAAATTCTTACTGGTTTTGCTAACTAACTTTTTCTGTGAATAATAATTTCTGTTAATAAAATTTTAAAAAATAAAAATCGTTTTTTTTGCTTCAGTTGAACTTAAAAAATACAAAACTTGAGAAAATTCCCTGACTCATTCATTGAAAAATGCTTTGCTACCTTTAACATCTATTCAAAACGCTAAATTCAGACTCAAATTGTGGTTTCTGTCTTCTTTATTGCTCATCATTCGATTTATGAACCGGAGGTTGTAAACTGTTTATTTTTATTATATGGTGTCGTTATGGTAAGACGGCATTCTCTTTGTAAGACTTATTTTATTAGTATCTGTGTACTTTGGGGAAGATTTTATCTGATTTTTTTGAAACATATCCCATTTGAAGACAAATTGAGCATATATTAATATAAATCTGGATTTGGAAAATTGGGAGTATTCCAAAGTTTCTCGAATTTCATGTAAATTGATATGACGTCTGGAAAGATTCTTTTATCATTAGACCTTCGCAACAAGAATAGATTCACTCAGGTTTCTGTCCATAGCAAAACACTGAATGGTTAACTGTGCTAAATTGCACTCTTCTGGTGGTGATTCGCCGGGGAATGTGCATTGCATCACCCGCAATCACTTTCTTTTATTAAATTCTTTATCATGTAACCAGTATAAAAGCCCCTCTATTGTATCATTCTATATCGTTCAATAAACCAATGTAGCTTCTAAAACATGGTGCATCGTGGGTTGAAAACCCCGGTCGCTCAAAGTCCCGCGTGGCAGGATTCTACATTGGTACCTCTATACTCCTATTATTCGCTGTTGCAATGTTCACTACTGTATCGCAAGCGGCATGCAGTACCAGACATGATTAGCAGCTCCTGATATAGTCAACAAAGTCATTGGCATACTTGAGACTTGGGAATCTGGTGGACACAGGATTAGCAGGTCCAAGTCATCCGAACGACGTGGTCGGGACTTGGTGAGGACGATCACATTTGACGCATCTGAACGAGGACAAAAAGCTATAAGACAGCGATCGTAGCACGTCAGATATCAGTTGCACCCGAGCTTGCAGCTCACCTCCGAACAATATGGATTGTTCAAACCGTAAGGTTTATTTTTATGATAAGCAACACCGAAGAAGAACTTAACTTCTTGCTGCAATCAAAAGTGAACCGACGAGGACGCTTTTCCCGCCCGGATCCTTGCACCAACGAGAGATTTCGATCTTTCATGCTAGACCACCGAGGTGTTAGATCACAAAGACGCGACGTAAACGACATTACGAGTAGAATCATGGAACCCAGTAGAATCATGGAACCCCGTAGATGTCACACCTTCGAACGTAGGACATGGCCTTGACCGCTTAAAAATTAATCTTTCGAAAAAGAGTCTTCGGGGATGCTCTATTTATCTGATTGGATTTTCAGCAACTACAGTAGTAAAATTTGAAATGTTCCACCGTAGTTCCTAAAAATAGGACAAGGCTTATGGTCAAGTCTCGGGAATGTCTTGAAAAAAATATAAATCGTAAAAAGGGTGTAATGGGATTATCAGAAACTACAGTAAGAAAATTTTTTAAAAATTCTACAATAGTTTCTGCAAACACGTACCATGGCTTGGTCAAGTTTTCTAGATTCTTACCTCTGGAAGTTTCCAGATCCGGTGATCGCATCCTGGACGAACTGAGAGTCCGAATGAATGGTGACACTTCTGTAACCCTTGTCGATGGCCTGAAAATAATTCAGCTTGATCAACAAAGAAAATTTTGTCGGTAATGGAAATTTCTTTGATATACCGTACTCAAAATCCACGACCACAGATTTTACAGAGATGAGCACGGACCGCCATGTGGGTTCGAAGATGGGCGGCGAGTTGGGACTTTTTGGTGGATGAGTAGTCACAACCGGCTGAAAAATTTCATTTATGAAGAGTGGATCCAAATACAGTAGTAATACAGTAAGAACATTATAGGTGGTTTCATAGACAGCCTTTCAAACAATCAAAAAAAATTATATCCTGAACCATTTATTGAATTGTTGTACATTACTGTTTCATATAGTGTTTAGCTGAACGTCCAGCGTTAGCTGTGCTAATCGACAAAAGGTGGGTTGTTGCATGAAAAAATTTCTGCAAGAAAGGATAATGTATCAAAACAGTGAGACTGATCATAAAATTCCGAAAAACAACAGAAAAGGAGCAACTTCGAAACATAGAATACTGTAATTCATCATGGCGACAAACTATCCTGATTTGGCTCATAAACTTGTACAGAAGTCACTTGGTTTTTCGATAGAACTTGTCGGAAGAAACCTGGAATTGGTTGGGTTTTTGAAACAATTTTACCGTTATATGGTTATGTATTGAGTAGCATTTCAATTATAGAACAGTATGAGGATATCATTCACTCACTAGGGAATGACTCACATAAGATGTGGAGTTATGGGACGAGACCTATATCATTCGAAAGAGGATGAAATTTCATTTTCAAATGTATGCTCAGTTTTTGCGGCGGCCTCCGCTAACTCGAGAAATTTAGGTCAGAAGTTTTCAGTAGATTTTGCATTGAAATGCATACGTGAACGCTTCCACGTCCTCATTTCTTTTATACGCTTTGAAGAACCATTGAAAACAGCAGTGGGATGGTTCAGTGGTAAAGCGGCGGGATGGAGAAATGGTACTCTATGGTTCGACTCCTTCATAGTCGAAACTCTTTTTTTATTTTTTGTTGGTTTTTTATATGACCTGTTTTTGAGCTCAAAAGCTGTTTTCAGCAGTTTTCCATACTCTAAACACCTTTGGCATCTTGTCAAATACAAATTAACCAAGTTTTTGGAAAAAAAATTTCTGAAGAAAATTCGCATGTTTTCATGATCCATACACCTCTTTTCAAATTTTCCGATTTTTTTATCCTTGGCGGGATTATTCCAGTAGGGTTTCCATCCGGGCGGGCGGTGAGCCGCCCGCTTGCCGCCCGT
>NC_013487.2:3222486-3263493 GCF_000004555.2 Caenorhabditis briggsae | reverse complement strand
ATTTTGGAACTAAATGTTAGGTTTACTGAAATTTCTGGTCTCCGAAAATTCTGAAATTCGAAATATTCGAATTTTGAAAAACAGTCGGCTTACGCCCATCCGGGCTGAACCTCCCGGCTCTCGCTAACAGTACCAGTTATCTTCTAGACAGCTTTTGTCTTTTTCATAGGGTCTATTTTTTCATGGACTATAAGCAAATTTCGAATTTCGATATTTCGGTTATTCAGAATTTCCAGAATTTGGAAAGTCAGAAGTAAGGATATCCGGAAATAGGAAAAGTAAGACACTTGGAAGTTCAGAGGTTAGTAAATTTTCAACAATCAGACGTAGGAAAACATTAATTTTGAAATCTAGAAAACTGTTTGAATCTGTTTGTCTCAAATATCGAAATTCGGTATATCAGATTTTAAAGAATTGGAAAATTTCTAAATTCGCATACTTACTAAACGCCGGGCTGGCCTGAGACGGCCCTGACCACAAAATGTATAGAATTTCGAAAAAGTTTAGAAAATATAGAATTTGAGAACCTGAAAAATTGGAACATAAATTCAACTTTTCGAAAAACATTCTAGTGGAAAAGTTTTTGAACTTTGGAAAATCAGAAATTTAGATTTGAGAATTCGAAAATTTAGAAACTCCGAAATTTGAAAACCTGAAATGAGAAAAAAAAGAAAATCTGAAACTTAATTCGATTTCAACAATGATTACAAATTCTAATTTCTCATGTGAAATACTCTGCGATCTCATTCAAATTCTTACTGGTTTTGCTAACTAACTTTTTCTGTGAATAATAATTTCTGTTAATAAAATTTTAAAAAATAAAAATCGTTTTTTTTGCTTCAGTTGAACTTAAAAAATACAAAACTTGAGAAAATTCCCTGACTCATTCATTGAAAAATGCTTTGCTACCTTTAACATCTATTCAAAACGCTAAATTCAGACTCAAATTGTGGTTTCTGTCTTCTTTATTGCTCATCATTCGATTTATGAACCGGAGGTTGTAAACTGTTTATTTTTATTATATGGTGTCGTTATGGTAAGACGGCATTCTCTTTGTAAGACTTATTTTATTAGTATCTGTGTACTTTGGGGAAGATTTTATCTGATTTTTTTGAAACATATCCCATTTGAAGACAAATTGAGCATATATTAATATAAATCTGGATTTGGAAAATTGGGAGTATTCCAAAGTTTCTCGAATTTCATGTAAATTGATATGACGTCTGGAAAGATTCTTTTATCATTAGACCTTCGCAACAAGAATAGATTCACTCAGGTTTCTGTCCATAGCAAAACACTGAATGGTTAACTGTGCTAAATTGCACTCTTCTGGTGGTGATTCGCCGGGGAATGTGCATTGCATCACCCGCAATCACTTTCTTTTATTAAATTCTTTATCATGTAACCAGTATAAAAGCCCCTCTATTGTATCATTCTATATCGTTCAATAAACCAATGTAGCTTCTAAAACATGGTGCATCGTGGGTTGAAAACCCCGGTCGCTCAAAGTCCCGCGTGGCAGGATTCTACATTGGTACCTCTATACTCCTATTATTCGCTGTTGCAATGTTCACTACTGTATCGCAAGCGGCATGCAGTACCAGACATGATTAGCAGCTCCTGATATAGTCAACAAAGTCATTGGCATACTTGAGACTTGGGAATCTGGTGGACACAGGATTAGCAGGTCCAAGTCATCCGAACGACGTGGTCGGGACTTGGTGAGGACGATCACATTTGACGCATCTGAACGAGGACAAAAAGCTATAAGACAGCGATCGTAGCACGTCAGATATCAGTTGCACCCGAGCTTGCAGCTCACCTCCGAACAATATGGATTGTTCAAACCGTAAGGTTTATTTTTATGATAAGCAACACCGAAGAAGAACTTAACTTCTTGCTGCAATCAAAAGTGAACCGACGAGGACGCTTTTCCCGCCCGGATCCTTGCACCAACGAGAGATTTCGATCTTTCATGCTAGACCACCGAGGTGTTAGATCACAAAGACGCGACGTAAACGACATTACGAGTAGAATCATGGAACCCAGTAGAATCATGGAACCCCGTAGATGTCACACCTTCGAACGTAGGACATGGCCTTGACCGCTTAAAAATTAATCTTTCGAAAAAGAGTCTTCGGGGATGCTCTATTTATCTGATTGGATTTTCAGCAACTACAGTAGTAAAATTTGAAATGTTCCACCGTAGTTCCTAAAAATAGGACAAGGCTTATGGTCAAGTCTCGGGAATGTCTTGAAAAAAATATAAATCGTAAAAAGGGTGTAATGGGATTATCAGAAACTACAGTAAGAAAATTTTTTAAAAATTCTACAATAGTTTCTGCAAACACGTACCATGGCTTGGTCAAGTTTTCTAGATTCTTACCTCTGGAAGTTTCAGATCCGGTGATCGCATCCTGGACGAACTGAGAGTCCGAATGAATGGTGACACTTCTGTAACCCTTGTCGATGGCCTGAAAATAATTCAGCTTGATCAACAAAGAAAATTTTGTCGGTAATGGAAATTTCTTTGATATACCGTACTCAAAAATCCACGACCACAGATTTTACAGAGATGAGCACGGACCGCCATGTGGGTTCGAAGATGGGCGGCGAGTTGGGACTTTTTGGTGGATGAGTAGTCACAACCGGCTGAAAAATTTCATTTATGAAGAGTGGATCCAAATACAGTAGTAATACAGTAAGAACATTATAGGTGGTTTCATAGACAGCCTTTCAAACAATCAAAAAAAATTATATCCTGAACCATTTATTGAATTGTTGTACATTACTGTTTCATATAGTGTTTAGCTGAACGTCCAGCGTTAGCTGTGCTAATCGACAAAAGGTGGGTTGTTGCATGAAAAAATTTCTGCAAGAAAGGATAATGTATCAAAACAGTGAGACTGATCATAAAATTCCGAAAAACAACAGAAAAGGAGCAACTTCGAAACATAGAATACTGTAATTCATCATGGCGACAAACTATCCTGATTTGGCTCATAAACTTGTACAGAAGTCACTTGGTTTTTCGATAGAACTCGACGGAAGAAACCTGGAATTGGGTTGGTTTTTTGAAAAATTTTACCGTTATATGGTTATGTATTGAGTAGCATTTCAATTATAGAACAGTATGAGGATATCATTCACTCACTAGGGAATGACTCACATAAGATGTGGAGTTATGGGACGAGACCTATATCATTCGAAAGAGGATGAAATTTCATTTTCAAATGTATGCTCAGTTTTTGCGGCGGCCTCCGCTAACTCGAGAAATTTGGGTCAGAAGTTTTCAGTAGATTTTGCATTGAAATGCATACGTGAACGCTTCCACGTCCTCATTTCTTTTATACGCTTTGAAGAACCATTGAAAACAGCAGTGGAATGGTTCAGTGGTAAAGCGGCGGGATGGAGAAATGGTACTCTATGGTTCGACTCCTTCATAGTCGAAACTCTTTTTTTATTTTTTGTTGGTTTTTTATATGACCTGTTTTTGAGCTCAAAAGCTGTTTTCAGCAGTTTTCCATACTCTAAACACCTTTGGCATCTTGTCAAATACAAATTAACCAAGTTTTTGGAAAAAAAATTTCTGAAGAAAATTCGCATGTTTTCATGATCCATACACCTCTTTTCAAATTTTCCGATTTTTTTATCCTTGGCGGGATTATTCCAGTAGGGTTTCCATCCGGGCGGGCGGTGAGCCGCCCGCTTGCCGCCCGTTCGCCGCCCGTCTATAAAAGCGAGACATAATAATAATCGTTATAATAATAAATATAGATTTCTTTGTGTTTCAAAAAAATTTTTTTTTGAAAATTTGAAAAGAGGTGTATGGATCATGAAAACATGCGAATTTTCTTCAGAAATTTTTTTTCCAAAAACTTGGTTAATTTGTATTTGACAAGATGCCAAAGGTGTTTAGAGTATGGAAAACTGCTGAAAACAGCTTTTGAGCTCAAAAACAGGTCATTTAAAAAACCAACAAAAAATAAAAAAAGAGTTTCGACTATGAAGGAGTCGAACCATAGAGTACCATTTCCCCATCCCGCCGCTTTACCACTGAACCATCCCACTGCTGTTTTCAATGGTTCTTCAAAGCGTATAAAAGAAATGAGGACGTGGAAGCGTTCACGTATGCATTTCAGTGCAAAATCTACTGAAAACTTCTGACCTAAATTTCTCGAGTTAGCGGAGGCCGCCGCAAAAACTGAGCATATATTTGAAAATGAAATTTCATCCTCTTTCGAATGATTTAGGTCTCGTCCCATAACTCCACATCTTCTGTGAGTCATTCCCTAGTCAGCAAATTTTCGGCACGCCAGGGCACAGAGGGGCACAGGATCCGCATCCAAACGGCACCGTGCCGCGTTGAAAGTGCCCTTGGAACACCGCACCCGTGCCCCTAGCAAGCATGTGGCGTGCCGCTACCGTGCCGCTGCCGTGCCCTTTCTTGAACCACCTGCGCATATCGTCTCTATCCATAGTTTCGAAAATGTTGCGAAAATAGCTTGTCATTCATTTTCATAAATTTTTGTACTTTTCACCGTTTTATGGCATTTGGTTTTGTTTTTCTAGGCTTTCAGGTGGAAAATCATGAAATATATTTCTGTTTAGTTTTCAGACATTGGCTGTACCAGATGTCCCGTTGGAAGAGACACCGAAGGAAAATAGGTGAGTTGAGAGATGTTCAAGTAATAATGATGTCGGAAATCTTTTCAGTTATAAAAGACAAGAAGGGAAGTCGTCAAACCGTGGGGGATACTGAAGAAGAAGAAGAAGATATTTTACGACCAGCAACGATGAATATTCAAATTTAAATATGTAAGTGGGCGAGATGTGAAAAACTGAACTATTTTGAAATGACAGTGTTCAAAAAAAAATGTTCGAAATGTTAATGTTAATCCCTATGTTTTACAGTTTCGCTGATCTTCAGTGAAAACGTGCCAGACAACTTCCAATGGATTTTCGGGAAGACAATTCGTCCAAAGAAATGTGAGTTTTCATCCAATTAGTTATGTAAATAATCTTTAATGTTCTTACAGAAACACCCTGCCAAGCCCAACGCCAATAAAGCTGGAGAAGAGGAGTAGGAAAGGTACTTTCATCGAAATTCGACATCTTCGACACAATCTTCTCTACAGATTTAAATGATCGTTTTTTCTTTTTTTTTGTTACTCTTTTTTTTGAATTTCTAATCGAATAAACTGTTAAATTTAAAGAAAATATTGAAATTAATTGAGCCAATTTTGGGGAAAGAATTTCAAATAACGGCACACATGAGCACGGATACGGCACGGCAACGGCACGCAAAATGCATGCGTGCCCCGACCACCCCGGGCACGATTACCGCGTTGCAGCGGCACCGGTGCCCCAAGTAGCGGCACATGTGCCAAAAATTTGCTGAGCACCCTTAAAATTTTTCTTACATTAGTTTCAAATTTTTCAGGACCTCTGACACGGATGGGGATAATAAAAACATCTCGGTTCCCATAGATATTGAAAAAGTGTTTTCTAATAAACTGTTTGAAATATTGTGACAAAATTTTGGAATCTCCCACATGAACCAAAATGGTAAAGGTCTAAATACTCACTCAAAAACGCGTTCCGATAAACATCAACAAGAAAAATGATAGGAATTGGGTCCAGAAAAGGATATAGCTGATATAATGTCTGAAGTAATAAAGCTGCCCAATCATTCCACAATCCAATATAAGGACTGATGAAATACAGTGTGACATGGATGAAAATAAAGAATACTGAGATCTAGGTCTGAAAATTCATTTGGTTTGATTAATTCCATTAAAGTCAGACGATGACAGATAACCGATCAAAAAACAAATGAAAACTTGAATAATTTATTGAATTTATGTACATTACTGTTTCACACAGTGTTCGGTTGCAGTTCAAGAGTTATCAACAGTAAATATTTTAACTTTTTATGGCGACAAACTATCCTGATTTGGCTCATAAACTTGCACAGATGCCACTTGGTTTTTCGATAGAACTCGACGGAAGAAATCTGGAATTAGGTTTTTACAAAATTTCACTGTTACTTGATTATGTATTGAGTAGTTTTCAAATCTTGAAATAATGTAGGTTCAACGTAGAATCTTAATCATTTGTTTGGTTAGAATTTCCCGGCACCTCTGAAATGGATTGGGATAATGAGGGGATTCAGTATGGTACTCCAGCCTATCTATCTCACAATCAGTTCCTGTGAGAGATATCGAAAGAATGCCTCCTTCTAAAATGTTTGGTACAACATCCTTGAAAAATTTTAGTTTTTAGTGTTTTGATATCTCCTACAGGAACCAAGATAACTAGGGTCTAATAACTCACTTAGAAACGCGTTTCGATAATCATCGACGAGAAAAATGATAGGAATCGGTTCAAAGAAAGGATAAAGCTGACATAATGCCTGAAGTAAAAGAGCTGCCCAATCATTACACAATCCAATATAAGGACTGATGAAATACAGTATGACAGGGATAAAAATGAAGAATACTGGGATTAAGGTCTGAAAATTTATTTTGGTTTAGCTTACGGTACAATTGCGAGAATTTTTGT
This sequence comes from Caenorhabditis briggsae, assembly GCF_000004555.2. Lineage (NCBI taxonomy): Eukaryota > Metazoa > Nematoda > Chromadorea > Rhabditida > Rhabditidae > Caenorhabditis > Caenorhabditis briggsae. The sequence continues at coordinate 3,256,929 of NC_013487.2, read as the reverse complement.
TGAAAACGTTACCTATTTCAAAAGGAATTTGAAACAGTAGTTTTTGTCTTGAAAAATGGAAAATTTTCCAAAACGTAAGCTCAATTTGTCATATTATCACCAACATTTTATCAGTTGACAAATTTTTGTCATCTCTTAAAAGAACCGAGATACTTGAGCTCAAAGTGCAAATATAGGAAAGAGGCTTTACCTGAGCAACCAACGCCTTGTACAACTGAGTCTGTAGATTTCTGGAATACTCATTCTCGCCCTGAGCAATCAATCCTTTGACAATTTTATAAGACTTGTAGCCAAAATAGAGAATAGAATATAACGAGACCCAAATCATAACGTTCACAAGTGATAAGTACCATAGTTCCCTCCAATTGATATAGGAATTTCCAAATTCATCGATTGTATAGTAAAAGCATCCACTATATGTAGTCTTGTCGATGTTCAAATTGAAACGACGCAATAAATCGGGTCTGAATTAGCATCAAAGTCAATAATTAGGATAATTAAGATTTTAATTACCTCAATCTCTCTGTCATGGATTCTCTAGGACCCATCAGAATTGTAGATGTCATACTCATTGCTCCCATAACCCAAGGAGCTGTAATCCAGAGGAGTAGGCGCTTTCCAGCGAAATATTTCAAGCGGCCTTGTCTGGAAATAATTAATTATCTCTGTAGCCAATTAACTAATTACCTCTCTAGTGCGAAATATCGAAAAATGAAGTTTATGGAGGTCACAACAAATATTGCCTGAAATGACGCACATGTCAGTCCTGGAAACTTTTTTTTGTTGAATTTTGGTCCAAGAAGAATTCGATTACCCAAAATCCATAAAGCCACTTTAGGGTGATTTTCGAGAAATGTGTCTTCAAGATTCATGACCATGACGAAGCGGTTTTCACTCAAGATGTACTGAAAAGCTTTTATTTCTTGAGATCTCGAAGTTTCAAAACAGTTATGCTTATGATACTTTGTTATTGGATACTTTATTCTTATAAATAATACTTTATTATTGGTCTGCATCAGAGTAGTTCAAATAAACGGAACATGTGAAACAGAACAATTTTTAAAAAACCGAAAAATACGATTTTTCAAATCGCGTCGCATAACTATAGGACCCCCCCTCAATTTGGGGTGTACAACAAAAACTAGAGTAGATAAGAAAAATCTGTAAATACAGTTGGATTCAGAATCAAAAATAACCCTAGGAACCAAAATTTCAGAACCCTACCATTTTCCATACCCTCACGGCAAGAAAAGGTCCATTTTCGACCGTCGCATAACTATAACGGACCCCCAGATGTTTTGGGTGCACAGGTCGTTTGTTGACCATTTTATCTACTCTAAATTGTTTTATTTACGTTTTTCATTGTTTTAAGCTTTTTCTGAAGATGTTTCTCGCAACTTTCTTTCAACATTTTCGTGTGGAACATCCAACAATGCAAGGAACTCATTTTCGAGATCAAGCTTCACTTCTGGCCCTTCCGTAAATCTCCAGCTGCATTTTTTTACAGTAATTCGGATCGTGGCGATAGTTTGATGTGCAGGTACAGTAACTGAAAATATTAGTTGGTCCTATAAATATGCCTCGGAAACATTCCTTCAACCATGGCTCGCGCTACACTCCTCTCTCTTGCCGAACAGGCCAAAGTGGATGTAATGAAACAACTTGGACTGACACTTGTCCCGTCAACTCACGAGAAACTCAACGAGATGTCCCGTCAACTCACGAGAAGTCGTAACGTCATCCGAAAATACCTCACCGACCCACTCCATTACGAGAAGAAGCTGAAGGAGTCTGCTGGAAGACCGAGAAAGCTGACTTCACGTCAAGAACGCAGCATCTTGAAATCAGTCTCCAACTCGCCCAAAAGTCTGAACGATGTGAAGAACGAACTCAAGCTGCCAGTCCGCAGGAGTACGGTGGGCAGAATAATCAAAAGAAGTGGAGTCATCGTTCGTCAGAAGATGGTCAAAGTTCCGAAGATGACTGATGCCCACAAAGCAGCACGTTTCAATTTCGGGAAGAACCGTTTGACTTCGAAATGGGAGAACGTGAGTTTGAAACAATCAATTTTGAAAAGAAAAATGAATTCAGATCATGTTCTCCGATGAAAAGAAGTGGAATCTCGACGGTCCTGATGGCAACAGGAACTACTGGAGAGATCTCCAAAAAGATCCGCAGCTGTTCTCCAGGCGCAACTTTGGCGGCGGCTCTGTTATGATTTGGGGCGCTTTTTGCAATGGAAAAAAGCTCGAACTTCAATTCATCACCAAGAAGGAGAATTCTGCCACGTACCAAGAACTCTCCAAAAGGCCGTGGCTCCGTTCTTCCGCAACAGACGCCACACCCACACGTTCTAACAGGACAACGCATCCATCCACACGAGCACATCCACGAGGAACTGGTTCGTCTCGAAACGAATCAAGGTGCTCGAATCGCCAGCATGCAGTCCGGATCTAAACCCCTTTGGGGCATCCTCGTTCGCCGGGTCTATCGAAACGGGAGGCAATTCAAGACCGTGCAGGAGCTCAAGGACGCAATCCAGGCTGAATGGGACGCTCTCACTGATGCCAAATTGAAGAATCTTGTAGCCAGCATGTCGAGCAGTATCGTTGAAGTGATTCAAAACAACGGCGGAGAGACTAAGTACCGATTTTTCGATGTGTTTTTTGTTAGTTGCTTAGAATAAATGGATTTTGTTGACTGAAGGGAAAATCGGATTCAGACATGTTTACTTTGAAAGAAAGTTGCGAGAAACACCTTCAGAAAAAGCTTAAAACAATGAAAAATGTAAATAAAACAATTTAGAGTAGATAAAATGGTCAAAAAACGACCTGTGCACCCAAAACATCTGGGGGTCCTATAGTTATGCGACGATCGAAAATGGACTTTTTTCTTGCCGTGAGGGTATGGAAAATGGTAGGGTTCTGAAAATTTGGTTCCTATGGTTATTTTTTATTCTGAATCCAACTGCATTCACAGATTTTTCTTATCTACTCTAGTTTTTGCTGTACACCCCAAATTGAGGGGGTCCTATAGTTATGCGACGCACTGTACTTCTTATAGTCATCTTGAAGGAAAGAAAATTTTGAGTTCAAAAATATGATTTTCAATTATCTCTGACCAATATTAACATAGTTATTTCTAGTGTACTAACAAGGCGAGAGTCTAGAGAAACGAGGCACACTGCGTCTCTGACCCAAAACTTATAATTGGTCGAAAAGTATTCATAGGGTCATATTTTAAGCCAATTTTCGTACGATTAAATCGGATTACGAAGTTGAGAGCCCAAAAATATTACAATTAAAAAAGTAATTATAATTTGAAATTCAAATTATCAAACTTTTTAAAATTTTTTCCCGAAAATAGTCATGTTTAGGTTCAATTTAAATCAAAATTTGTGCTTATTTTGAAAGAGAAAATTCCATAAAAAGATTAAAAAATGACAAAATTATGACACGGCTAGAGTACAAATAAACCAGACCCATTGTGTCTGCATCATTGTGAACCCAATTAAAAAAATGAAACAGGAAATCGATTTTTCACCGAAATGTATAATTTCTATATTCATTTTAAAGCTAAGAACATGCTGAGTTCAGAAATATATCTTTCAGTGAGTTTGGATTGATATTAAAGGAGGGGAGACAGCGAAAAATTCGGGGGACAGTTTGGGGGACGAAATCGCGCCGCGCTTATGTAGACCATCGGTCGACAGGCGCCTTCGCGCCCCCGTAGTTCAGCCGGTAGCGACGCTGTACCCCAGAGCGGCCTGTCATGAGTTCAACCCCTCATGTGGGTTCTCTATGCAAAATATCAGGAAAACTTTTTTTTGATGTCTGGCCTCCTTTAATAGAGTTATGACCTCTTTAGTGTTAAGGTGAGAGTCCAGAGAAACCAGAAACACTGTGTGTCTAACCTCAAACTTGTTATTGCTTGACCATTATTCATGGGTTTATATTTCAAGACAAATCTTTCAGAAAGAACTATTAAACTACGAGGTTGTGAACTCAAAAAAAAAACATTGAAACAGAACTTACATTTTGAAATTTTTAACCTTTTATAACATATTTTTTGTCTATTTTTTTTCAAAAATAGTCAAGTGTGTACTCATTTTAAAGCTAATAACATCTTAAACTCAGAAATATGTTTTTCAATGATTTTAGTCCTTTAACCCTTTCTCACCAGCTGTGTCGTACCATTCAGCACTGCCACAACCATTGACATAATTGAGAAGTAGCACATCAAATGGCGATAATTTCCCATTTTTTCTGGAGACTTCGTGATTACCAGAAAGATCAGAATACAATTTGAAGGAATTGACAGTAGCATTGAAACCAATCCAATAAACCATTTGATTTTGGGAACCGCGTCCATGGTTGGAAAAGAAAATTTCAGAATGAGAAGAAAAAACTTCGAATTTCTCGAATTAATCATAATTGCTATTTGCGATTTTTTCCCCTTGTCTGGGTCTGTTTTGTCATAATTGCACACTTTATGAAAGGATATGATGTGATCGAAATAACAAAACTCAAAAAAGAATAGTTTAAGCCAAAATTTAGAATTCAATGGATCTAGAATCTTCGAATTTACTGAAAAATTGACTGTTTCAAATGATTTGGTTTACCAATCTATAATTCAATTCATTTTGAATGACGTACAACTGTAGTTACCGATGAATTTTAAATTTAGTATCAGAGATGCAGTGTGTCTCGTTTCTCTGCACTCTCGCCTGGGCAAAGAGTCATAAGTTGGGTAAAGAAAAGATATGGTTTTTAGCTTTTAAAAAATATTTTCAGAAGTTTTGCTGTTTTAATTGCTCAGTTTACTCAATATTTCCTTAATGCCTATTCGCAATGAATAGACAGATTTCGAAGGTTGGGTTAGGACACAGCGTTTCTTGAATTGAAATGTCGAAACAGAAAAAATTGCTATACCAAGTGTGTTTCAACTACAAGTTGTCAGGTGCTTCACAATTCAATTCGTCTTCTTCGGCAGTCTCGAAGTTTCATAAATTCATTTAATTAACAAAAACTTTGGATCAGAGACGCAGTGTGTCTGGTTTCTCTAGATTCTCACCTAGTCAGCAAAATCATCAAACTATTAAGATACCAAATTACTTTGAAATGCAGAAAATTCAATTTGTTTTGAAACATTTTGCGGTTTCGATTTTTAAATAATATTTAAATCACTTTTTACAATGTAATAGAGAGCTATTATTTGAGTTTGAAAAAAAAGAAGATAAGATAGAAGTGAAATGAGCTGTAGTAAGAGAACAAATTGCTCAAGTTTCCAGGAAATTCAAATTGTTTTACAAAAACTTTTGCCGTTTCGATTTCTTCAAGTATTTGATTTATTTTTTGCACAAAAAATTTTTTTTTCTGGAATTTTTTTGTACCCTAACTTTAATTTTTGAAATATTGAGAAACTAGGTATGTTATGCGACACAACGGCGCCTTTAGTTACGTATGCCTTCTAAGACACTGTGTCAATGCTCTTTCCCAGAGGAATACATAGGTTAATTGACATCCGTGACGGAATGAGAGAGAATGTACCAATTTTAGTAATTTCGGGCACTTGCCCTTTTTGAGAGAAACATTGACTCATTTATAGAATTACGGGAAAATGTGAATGGATGAGTTACAGTAGGGAATGCCGTAGGAGAGAACATTGACAGCAATATTAGCAAAGCGTATTTAAAGAATCCACGAAACAGAGAATCAGATATAATCTACTGACCTTTAAATTATACAGCTGAAGACTTTACTAGGATACAGGATCTTCCTTATATATAAAACGCTAGACGCGTCTGTCCGTCCCGGTGTCCGTCTGTCGACTTTTGGGTTTTCAAATAAGAGTTTGGCCGCAACCAAAACTGAACTCGCGACCTTTCGCACAATAGCTGCGCACGCACACAGCTGCACCATGAGAGCCAGAAAGAAAGAGGGAAAGGAGGGCGTAGAGGTTCTACTCGACTGGAGAGTTTGGTGTGGTCGTCGCTGCACGCCAAAGCAAAGCATAGTGGTTGACGCGAGCCCGCTTTTTGTCAGTTGCAGCATTATACCGCGCCTTCGCCGATTCGGTTGTCGTTCTATACTAGAGGCGCTTAAAAAGACAGCAAATCGAGTGAATTCATATCACAGTGAATGGTTGCGGCATAATCTCCGGGGGATAGGAAGGGGTAGAAAAAGCCGATATCGTGCGTTGCGGGTTCGAGTTCGATAGCCAGCATTTTTTTGCGAATTTTCAACACGGTTCAGAAATGTGTGAGAATGTAAGCGAACGATTTTCTCTTCTTGAATGAAATGGTAAAACAAGAGTATCCCGTTTCTCAAATTTGATTAGTTTCAAGTCGATTTAATATTTGATTGATTTTCGAAGCGTTCACTTTGTTTTTGTCTCAAGTCACTAGAAAACCTTGGAAGAAAATTTGGTGAAAAATCAGTACATTTAATGGGTTTTTCTTGAAAGATTCGTCTCAAAGCACAGAAATTTTTGATGAAAAGCCGAAAGTCATACACTGAAAACACCCTGTAGCCCCTCTTTATTGAAACCCCTCTAATAGAACGTTCTCTGAGATGTGCTTCGAAAAATAGAATGCCAGCCTCCGAAAAACAACACTCTCCAATCGAATAATAGAATGCCGCCGAAAAATTACTCTTTACCAGATTATCAATCTGTTGGTTCTTAGAGTCAGCCAGGGATGTTCGGAACGGAGTTCGGAATTATGACCATTCTCGGAATAGAATTTCTACCGGAAAAAATCCGAAAATTTTTTTTGGAATTGCTTGCAGGTCAAGAGCGAACTTACGTTTGATATTTTTTTGCGCTGTCGAAATCTTTCTGTCTGTTTTCATTAGTTTTTGGCGTTTTTGTGCATTAAGAATTGAATTTCTACTTTAAAACTTGAATTTTTTAAAAACTCCGAATATTCCTAAATTTTAACATTTTGAAAATCTGAAAATTTCGCATTTCCGAAACTCCTAAATTTTGGAAATCGAATTATCGACATTCAGGAATATTCCGAGCAGGGCATTCCGAACATCCCTGGAGCGGGCTGACCTATTGTGCGGTACGCTAGGTGTATTTTCTATTGAACATTTTTCTTTGATTATTTTAAATTTTTGTTTTCTTCTTTTCTTTGCCTTTTCACAGTTTCTGTTTCGGTAGGGTCCGAAAAGAATCTTTGCAAAATTTTTCTGCAAAAAATAGTGTTGAAGAATAGAATTCCACCCTCTAATAGAACTTTCTCCCAGCTATTCATTTAAAATAGAACGCCATGGCATTAAATTAGACTATATAGGTGCAAAGCTAAAAAGAGTTTAAAAATGTTTCTAAGATTTACTAATAGAAATTCTTCCGCGCTTATTCTTTTCAAGGTCTCAATTCAAATCTTTGGATATTCAGAAGTTTGAGTATTTGGAATGTCTAAAATAAAGATATCCAGAAATTGTAAAAGTAAGACAATTGGGGATTTAGGGATCAATTACGAAAAAAATCGAAAATTCCAAAACTCTTCATTGCCAATATTCAGAAGTTTCAAGTCCGAATGTCCACGTTTTCGGAAGGTTAATTCATGATTTTTTTTTAAATTCGAAAGGCTTCGAGTTTTGACTTTCAGAATTTATAATTCGGAACTTAAGAAATTTGGAAATTGAGAAATTGAGACGGTCCTAACTGAACACTTTTCGCAATTACAAATCTCGCGAATTTTCATATAAGACGGCAGAAATTTGAAGAATTTTTTTCTCATTTCTGAAAACCGGAATTTCTCAAATTTCATGTACAAAAAGAACAGAGTTAATAGAAAGAACAAAAGTTTTTCGAAAAATTTGTCTGTTCCACAGATTTCGTCCAGTTTCGCCTTGCCTTTTACAATTCAGAAATTTTCTGTATGAATATTCCAGAAATTAGTCAAAGTTATAGAAAATGTTGATTTGATGGATCTGAAAATGATCTTGAACAGAAAAATAGGTGGACAAATTAAAATTGAACAGTGTGCACAGTTGGGACAGTGTTGACAGTGTAGTAGTAGTTTGCTCAAATCCAGGTGACAACCAATCTTCCTGCATTTTGAACTTCTTGATGCTCTGTGCCTTCTTTTCTTTTACAGGTACAGAATCGGTTTGTCTCCCGATTTTGTACTTTTTTAAGGAAAAAGTGGTCACGCCAAATTCAAGTTTTATTTGAATTGTGCCACGAGGTACAAAATCGGTAGGCAAACCGACTCTGTACCTAGTGAAACAATTCAAATTTTCTCTGATTTCACGTGTCTTTTTGTGGATTTTGAAACATTACTCATGAAATCTGATTTTGAACCAATTTTTTGATCGACACTAACTTTCTACAATATGCTTATTTGGGTGAGAGTGATATCTGAAATTTTGGATATTTTGAGACTGCTATCCAATATCCAATCCGCTAGCCAACAGTCAATCCGATGTCAACAATAAGTACCATCAAAAGATGAGAAAGAATTCGGGTCGGGTATATACTTACTGTTAACGTCGGATTAGCTTCAAAATATCCAAAATTTCAGATATCACTCTCACCCAAATAAGCGTATTGTGGAAAGTATTGTGGAACTTCCAGAAAATTCAATTTTTTTTGAAAAACTTACTGTTTCAATATCTAAAAATATTTGAATAATTTTCCGATAAAATACTTACCAACTTGAATTAGGGTCCATGAAAAAGCTACTATTCATATTTGGCGCTTGTCCATAATCACAGACCTAGTGTGTTTGGTTTCTCTGCGCTCTCACCTCCACAGAAAAATGTTTGTAAATTGCGTATTTCTTGTTCGAAATTAAAGGAATGCATATTTTCAGACCTGACCTTTTAACAGCTTTCGAAAGAATATGAATACGACCCATTTTGAGAAATTTCGAACCAGAAAAAAACTTTAATGTTTCAAGTGTTTTTGAATTTGTATTTATCTAGTGATTCACAGTTTAATTGGTATCGGATATCTCTCATAATTTAATTTGCTTCAAAACTTTTGGTCAGAGACACATTGCGTCTGGTTTCTCTGGATTTTCACTTTTTCTTCTCAAAAACTTCGCCGTTTCGATTTCTAAAAATATTTGAATCAATTTTTCACAAAGTAATTAGAGAATTATTTATGGACGGCTCGTATAAAATCACAGAAGTTAGATCGTTCTTTTTAGTAGGAAAACATTTCTAAATTAATTCTTTGTATCCAAATTAATTTTTAAAATAATATGAGAAACTAAGTTATGCGACACAACAGCGCTGTTAGTTACCTATGAATTCTAAGATTCCGACACGCTGTCAATATTCTTTCCCAGTGGACCACATAGGTTAAATGACATCCGTGACGAAATGAGATGGTATGTACCAATTTCTAAAATTGACTGACACCTGTACTTTTGTAGCGAAAGAAACATTGACTCCTTTATAGAAACATGGGAATATGAGAATAGATGAGATACAGTAGGAAATACCGTAGGAAAAGATATTGACAGCAATATTGGGAACCAGAAACAGTTACAGATCGTTATGCGTTATTTAGAGAATGAGATACAATCCTCTGACCTTGCAAATATACAGCTCATCACTATACGAGGGTACAGGATTCTATTATAAGTGTATAAGGGATACTGTAAAAGCAATAAAAACAGTATACAACCTCCGGTTTATAAATTGAGCAACAAGAAGAGAAAACAATAAGGTTATGGTAATTGATTTCAGAAGAAGAGGTTTTCAATTTCAGCTTCGCAAGCAAGCATGTTGAATCTCCTATCCGTTCCATCCCAGGAATCCTTGTTTTCCGGACAAAAGAAGTAATATGAAAATATTCAAAATTATTAGGACTTCATGAACGTCTCGAAAAGCTACAACTATATGAATGATGTCAAAGTTACGAAGAATCAGTATAACGCATTCCTGAAACATTTTTTTTTCGGAATTTTTTCCAGTTTCAAAGATTTATGCCAATTTTCGTACGAAGCAAGTGAATAGACCCCAAAAAACGTTAAATCAAGTTTCATTGACATATTGTTATTTGAATGTTCTATTTTCAATAAGTTTCTTATCAGCTAAAAAGCCGAGGACACTATGAACATCAATCTCGAAGGAGATGATTTTTTGATGTTTTCAACGCCAACTGGTTAAATTCCTGAATTCGGTAGGCAACGTTGTAGACATATTTTTATTAGCGACTTTTTAAATGACCAATAGGATTCACAATTCATGGTCCAGTGTTTTGTTTTTATTTTATCTGCCGTTAATCCCAATAATTTTGATGAATTTCATTTTACATCTATTGTCTGTAACACACGGATTCCAAGGATGGAATGGTTAGAAGATTCAGTGAAAAAATATAACGTTTTGGGTTTTACCAAACATGCGGGTGGGCGAAATTTGAATTAAAAACCATTGAATCTTTTCTGATTTTGAAACCAATAACCATAACTCTGCGTGTTATCCATCCTTGTTGCTCATAATTGAATTTATGGACCGGAGGTTGTATACTGTTTTTATTGCTTTTACAGTATCCCCTATACAATCATAATAGGATCCTGTATCCTAGTATAGTAATGAGCTGTAAAATTTTAAGATCTGCTGATTGATGTATCTGATTTTTTTTTAGAATTCTCATATATGGAACGATGTTCCTAATATGCTGTCAATGGTCTTTCTTACTGTATTTCATTGATTCTCATTTTCCCATACTTCTGAAAATGAGTCATGTTTCTTCCAAAAAGGGCAAGTGTCTGAAATTTCTATAATTGGTACATCCTCTCTATTTCAGTCACGGATGTCAATTAACCTTTGCAGTGCTCTGGGAAAAAGTCTAATATACTGCCATACTTTTTCCCAGAAGACTGTCAATATTAATATCTGTATTGATCTCTTCATCGTCAATGGTCCGTATTATGGTGGGCGGATGACCTCCCCCTTTGACTCCGCCCCCTCAGATCATAACCGTCTCAGGAAATATTATTCATTCATTTTATTTTATCTCTCCCAGTCTCGTCCGGTTTTGCGGTGGTCCTCCGTCATGCTTGATGCCCTTTCTTTCTATAATATCGATTTTTGATGTTTCACTACTTTTTCTTAGAAGTTTAAAGCTTCCATTTTCATCATTAAATCTAGTTCGTAAAAAGTTTTCAGAAAACCAAAAAAAATCTGGCATTCGGCTAAATTGTTTTAAACAAAACCATTTTTGATTCTTTTAGGAGTAAAACTTCACATTTGTATAGCAATATATGTAGATAGAACTCGCATATAACGAATCTGAAATCCCATTTTAACGCATAAAAATCATCAAGACCCCTTCGGCATTTCGCTTCAACTACGTATCTTTTTCTAGAGTATCTTTTTCTAGCGTACAATTTCACAGGGTACGTCCAATTTCTAAAATAGGTGCATACTCTCATTTATTTTAAGGTCTGCTGATTGTATCTGATTCTCTAGAAAGACCATAACGATTTGCACATGTTTCTGGGAATGAGATTCCTAATACATATTGCTGTCAATGTTCTTTTCTATTGCATTTCTTACTGTATCTCATCTATTCTCATTTTCCCATAATTCTAAAAATGAGTGAATGTTTCTTTCAAAAAGGGCAGGTGTCTTTCTATAATTGGTACATCCTCTCTCTCTCTTTCCGTCACGGATACCAATGAAGATATGTGGTCCTCTGGCAAAGAGTCTACTATTATACCGTATTATTTCCCAGGAGACTGTCAATATCATTCATATATTTCTTCTTATTGATTTTTATTGATACCCGGTGCGGTATGGTGTCCTGGCGACCTCCTCCTTTGACTCCGCCCCCTTGGATCTTAACCGACTCAGAAAACATTATTCATTCATTCTATTCTTCCTCGTCCGGTTTCCGGTGGTCCCCTGTCTTGCTCAGGGTCCTTCTTTCTTAAATAAAATCCATTTTTCCGCTTTAGTCTTCTCCTGTTTATTACTCTCACGTATACGTCTTACTAATCCTTCTAACTTATACCAATTTTCAGATGGATACCAACTTCCAAATGTACCAACCTTCAAATGCCTTCTATAATCCAAATCAAGGAGTTTTTGGAGTTCACGGAGAGCAGCACATGCCATTCTACCCACTAATTCAACCTGAAATTAGAATTAAGCTAAAAAATCAGGACCAATGGATGCACCTACACAAAACCAAAGGAGGAAATGAGATGATTGTGGGAGTTCATGGAAGGTTAGTTTTTTTTTTGAATTCAGAATTAATAGGAGATACAGTACTGGCCAAAAAGAATGCGTCGATAGGTTTTTGACTGTAACTTTTTTAAAAATAGAGCTAAAGTGTCAAACTATTTTGTAAAATGTAGCAAATAACTCTTGAAAAATTATTCTAAAACATTTTTACCCAGAAAACGGAAAACAACTTTTTTGGCGACAAAATTCACTTTTTGAAAAATTTCGGATATTAGAATTTTTTTCACTGTCGAGTCGACAATGTCGACTCATTATTTTTGGCCAGCACTCTCTGTATGAGGTTATGCAAAAGTTTCACAGAAAAGTTAGTGTTAGAGGTAGTGCTAGGAAAAGTAGTCATAAAATGCACCTAACTTAGCAAATGTCACATGTGAAACAGTTATCTTCAATAAATCTAAGGATCCTTCTTCAACTTTCGAATTTTTAGAGCAATGTTCCCCAGAATCCAGTTCGAGGCCACTAACCTCGTCTGGTCCAAAATGTATACATTTGGAATGAAAATGGTATTATGCAAGCGAAAAAAGTTTGTGTATGACAAGAAGACCGGATGGGTTTGCGATGAGAATTCTGAAGAAATGCCAATCGGAGAGTCTAATGAAGTTTACACATTGAGCAAGTCTGGAAGTTATTTCATGGACTTCGGCATCGATTTCCAACACGTCAAGATCTACAATGAAAAAACTTTGAACGAGATTTCTTCCAAACCTTCGAAAGTCAACAAGGCTACTTCCGTAAGTTCAAAAATACCTTAATTAAGATCCCAATTAATACATTTTTCAGTGTGAAGTCTATCTGAATTGCAAGTATATTCCAGTATTGACAATTTACGAGGAAGACTGCAGAACCGTCATTCGTCAATTCCAATTCGAAGAAACTCAGTTTGTAGCTGTTTCGGCATACAAGGTAATTAGGCAACTAATTAAGGTCAATTAATTAATTGATTGATTTCAGGGTGAGGATGTTAAAGATTACAAGTCTTCTAGCAATAAATTTGTGCGTGGTGGGTACAGAAATCGAAAGGGCAGAAGAGAGGAGGAAGAAGCATCTCAAGCTGCACCCAATGATTCTTCTGAAGCCCCAGGTGCTTCTCCTTCTTCTAATCTCAAAAGAGCTGGCTCACCATTGAATGCTCCTAAAAAAGCCAAGAGATCCAAAAAGAATAAAAATGAGCTAAAAGGATTACAAGCTACTGGAACTCCGGCACCTTCTGGATCCACGACAAATTCAATGCCATCTACCTCATCTGAACCCATCCAGAATACCTTCGGATCTCCACAATCACTAAATGGATATCATAACTTGTCTGGATTTGACTCCACTAATACGTCGATCTCCTCCAACATGCCTAGAACTTCCTTATCTCCTCCTATCAATGAAAATCGTGATCCAGCTGTCCCCAGTTACAATCAGATGATTCAACCACAAGCATCAGCATTATTTGGAGAGTCTCAACAATATTTCGGATATGGATGCGATTCTGCTAACACATCGGCTTCTTCCGCAATCAATAATCTATCGATGTCCCCTCCAATGGCGTTCAATGAGAATCAGGATCTATCTCTGATGCCACCACAAGTCTTCCAGGATCCCATGATCAACTACAGTACCCCATCGACTTCCAACACAAACCACATGCTGGATACGAATTACTTTGTGAACGAAGCCACCAAATTCTGGAATCAGATGAATGAAGTGGAGTTCAAGACTGCTGCACCAAATCCATATCAATTCAATTGTAATAACGAATACAAATTCTAAATGTTCTTGTTAAGTGTATTTTTAAGTTGTGTCCGGTAAGTTTGTTATTTATCTAATTTATTTTTAATTCGCTGAAACTAATCATTTTTCAATAAAGTTTAAGTAATCAAATGCCAGTTTTGAAGATTCAAATGAAATTAGAAAAAAAAACAATTATTCCCGATTCAAAGACGTCATTTGAAATCGGTCTGCCGATTTTGAATTATTGCTTTGGAATAACAAGATGTTTGTTGCATTGCAATAATATGGAAAACTTGATACTTATCAAAACTACAAAAATTTCAAGATCCTTGAAAGTGTTCAATTTTTTCTGTTCCAAATATTCCTTTCTTTTCTATTTCAGTAATTTCTATTACGTCATTTCGAATAATTTCGAAAACTTCCACTTCAATGACTCATAAATTCCTGATATTTTTGATAACCACCAAAATGGTTTCCCAATCATTGTCTATTTCTGCCGAACTACAACTGATAAGAAAAAAGTGGTTCTCTAAAATACGGTTTTTTGGAACTGTGCCAATAGTACATAGTTATTACGAAATCGCTTCAGCTGATAAGAGCAACTGACTTAGCCACGCCCCTTTTCTAGAAACTTCCAAACCTTTTCGGTTTCATAATCATCAGTTCTCTTCTTATCAGTTTATGTCATTGATTCATTTTTCCATTCAATCAAAAAGTTTATCAACTATGCCCCACCCAAAAATTGCAACCGTCTGAGTCAAGGGTTACTGTAGCCCGGAAGGAAATTATCAGTATTCGCTTAATTGGGGATGCAAAAGTAGACTAATTAGCTAACTAGGAGGAATTATCAAATTGTTTCAGATCATCAAAATAACTACATAGCTGAAATTTCTGGGTTTCATGATATCGAGTTGGTGGAGCTTCATGCAGCTCGGACTGCAATAAAAATGGTTTAATTTACCAATTAACTTTTTTTTAAACTAAAAAAGGACGATTTTCAGGCGAAGAAACAAAAATATACAAAGATTCGAATCCTCACTGGAATGACTATTGTTTGGGACTTCATAAAGAACTCTGCCAACTTCGCAAAGTAATTAAGTTCATTTAATTGGTCAATTAACACTTTTCCAGCGCTCCTCTACAAGTGCGCCCTATCGTACAAGCTATACATGCACATAAAGAGTTTATCATTATCAAAGTGAAACTTATCGCTGGAAAAGAAAATATTGAAAACTGATAAACTTGTTATCATTTTTTTTGGAATTGCTTTTTTTCCATTTTTGATACTGAAAATGTTGGTTTGATAAACATACTTTAATAAAATCTTCCAGTGTTCTATTTAAAATTTCAACCTGAAACATGAACAATTTGAATCAGAAAACTTTTCAGTTATTCGGTTGTCTTGAGATTTCCAAAAAAATGTTGTTTGAAAACTTATTTTTCTTGTTTTTTTCAAATTTAAATAACAGAATTTTCATGGAATCAGTTAATAGTTATTTTCAGAAAAAAGATAATAAATTTTCGATAATTTTCCAAAATCAGAATTAGAATTTTAAATAAAAGTCACAGTTTTATTGGGTTCACATTAGAAGATTTCCTAATTTTTGACATTAGTTTTTGGAACTCATTTTGAGAGAAAATAATCTGAAAGTGATCATTTTTTTATTCCCACCTGTCTTAAATTTGACTATTTTCCAATCAATTATCCAATCAATGATTTTTCAAAGCTCAACAATTTGAAATTCCCATACATATTTCAAAATGAGTCTCTCTTATCACCAACTTTGCACAATGCCAATTACTCATAGTTATTACAAAACATTTTCTTAATGATTGCATTTTTTCAAACCAATTTTGTCAACTGATAACACAAACCACGCCCACCCTTCCCCAATTTCCAGCAAATACGATAAGAATGCACATAAAAAGGAGCAGAAACTGCTGGAAAAAATCAGTTTTTGTCAAAAATGACGACTGCCGTGGTTCATGTGTCTGGATATTCCAAGCCTAAAGGTCGCAAGGATGCTCAGATGTGTTATATGGTTTATTGGGGAATTGGTAGGTCAAAAAATTGTATTTATTGATTTTTTTGATTTTCAGACCATCCAAACAGTCATGAGGCTGTAGTCGAAGGATATTTAAATGAGGATCATGTGGAGCTTTTTGCAGCTAGAGTGGCTATAAGAACGGTAAGGAAATTTCTACAGGGTGGGTACTAATTATTGATACACATTCAAGACATAATAACTCGTTTGAAAAACATCGAAAACTGTTAAAAATTTTAACAGTAGATCACGGCACGCAAGCGTTTTGCAGTCCGGAAGAAGATTAGCAGTCCGCGCCCGCCAGACGGTCCGTTTTTCGGCAGTCCCCCTCTACCTGTGCAACCGATGTTGTCCTCTCACGCGGAATTGGTAGAGGAGGGAAGGGCAAGCCGAAATCCCCAGCGCACCGAAATCGGCCCAAATTTCCAGACAAAGTTTTTCAGCCTGGGAGTGAGAACGGGCTAAAAATTTTTTCGTCATCGTATAGAACATGTCTTAAACTATAAGCATGCAAATTTTGAGCAAATTCTCAACCGTTGTCTGAAAAACCTTCCCTTGTTAGGCTGAATCATCGTGTTTTCTTCATTTGTTTCCTACACCCAAAAAACGACGGCAAGTTTAATGACTCTGCTCGTTGCAGCCTCTAATCTAACTCCCATATGTCCCATGATCCCCAGAACATCTGGGAAAGGTCCATGTACACTATCAATTAGTGTACCTTAAGGACTCAATATACCACTCGGGTGTCATTTTGGATACTGAGCAAAGAAAATGTAATGCCAAGGTTAGATCTCAGGATAGTACTTGAATGAAGGTCCTAGCAATTTTTGGATTACCCAAAATTTTCGTTCCGTGATTTTATTTTTCGTTCCGTGATTTTATTTTTCGTTCCGTGATTTTGTTTCGTTCCGTGATTTTTTGTTCCGTGGTTTTTTTTCGTTCCGAGATTCTAGAAGAGTGCCAAGCTTGCGCCATTTCTTTCAAAATGGAGAAAAAGACATGAAACTTCGCAAATATGTAAAAGAAAGTGTAATTGACAAAATTTTGAACAATTGCAGCCGGTTGCGCTTTTGTACAGGCGTGTAAGTTGGCGCAAACTTGTGTATCAGTATTTAGGATCCACCCTGTGCAAAATTGTCCGTTTTAGTCACATTTTGGCGCAAAAAACTCCAGGAATCTTTCAGAACCTTAAGATGCTTCTAGAACCTTCCAAAATATAATTTTCCAGACGGCCAAACAGAAAAACTCCAGAATCATGATCCGCTGTGACTCAATGGAAAATTTTAGTCGATTTTCATTGACTTCATAAACTATTCGAGTCATATAAGACTTCAGCAATCTTTAAACATCTTCTAAACACGTTCCAATTCTTTTAGAACCTTCCAGAAAAAAATTTTCCAGGCGGCCAAACAGAAATACTCTAGGATCATGATCCGCTGTGACTCCCGTTTTGTTTATGATCAAATCAAAAACTCGGCCAACTTCGCGAGGTTTGTATAACTCTTTAAATTTTCTAAAACCCATTTTTCAGAGCTCCGCAAGAAATCCTCCGCTTGGTCGCATCGATTCACCACTTCAAGAAGCAGATTCTGGTAGACTTCGGAAAATTGATAAGAATGACACTGATAATAATTTTAACACTGCTTTGATGAAAATTAATCCAATTAACAAAATTTATATTTTTAAAACTGTTATCATGTATTGGAAATAAGTAAAGTTTACGAGTTTTGTGAAGATTCTGAAACAGTACTCTTATTTGAATTCATTTTATGAAGTTTTTTGTTTGGAAAAATTTTTGAGGTGTATAAATTGAGGGAAAAGTGGTAGAAGTACCGGCCGAGCTACGCGGTCGTGCAGCCGGAACTCTGAAGATGTTTTCTCAAAAGCTTTTGTTTCAAATTATTCATTTTTAGATCAACAGTTTCAATAAAACAACGAAAGAACTTTTTGGAACCATTTTTATGAACCCTTTTTTTATAATGGGAAAAAAAACTCAAGAAAAAATTATCAACTATTCATTAGTTCCTAATTTTTTCTCTTTTCTTTGATAATGAAAAACTAAATGTGTTCTTATTATAAAGGCTCTCACTTTTTTTTATATTATTTAGTTTTTAACTTGCAAGTAAGCTAGTGAAGTGCAAGCTAATTTTAAACGAATTTTCAAGTTTTGAAATTAGAAATGTCAACTGGTAATTACAGTATATCTGGATTCTTTAAATTCCATGCTTCTCTTTAATCCAAAATATTTTTCCAATTTCAAATTCTCCCTAAACCTTATTCTCATCTCTCCTCATCGTTGATTATTTGGATCTGAAATTGTGGACTGTTCCTCCCATCACTGGTACCTCAGGTTCCTTTGTTTCGATTTTTTGGTTTTGATGTATTTCTCGCTGAAACCATGAACCATAACTTGATTGCCATCTATCTGTGTTGCTCAATTTATGGACCGGAGGTGTGATTTTGAAGTGGGAGAACTGTATCGGATTTTCTAGAAAACGTAACATCTCTTAACATTGCTGGCAACGTTACCGTATTTTCTACTGTATCTCATATATTCTCATTTTCCCATACTTCTAAAAATGAGTCAATGTTTCTTTCAAAAAGGGCAAATGTCTCAAACTTCTATAATTGGTACATCCTACATATTACAGTCCCGGATGTCAATTAACCTTTGCGGTCCTCTGGGAAAAAATATTGATAGTGTCGGAATACTAAAATACACAAGGGGTAAGGGCAGGTGTTTAACAACATTTCTATAATTGCTACATAATCTCTCATTCCGTCACGGATATCATTTAACCTATGTGGTCCTCTGAAAAAGATCATTGGCATAGTCATACATAACTAACAACGCTTATGTGTCCCATAACATCGTTTCTCATCAATTCAAATGTTGACGGCCAGTAACTTTATATCCTTAGAATCTTTTTATTTGTATATTTCCCACTATATTTTTGAAATATTTCCCATTTCACAAACATATTTTACACTAGGCGGTCTTTTGGTTTCAGTAGCGAATCTTCTTAAATCTACGAAAGTTTAATAGGTCTGTAAATGTAAAGCTTTGCTATTACCAATTAGTTTTTTTCTTTAATTTGAACGAATTTCGATAGGAAAACCTCAAAAGATGATGTCAGGAAATACTCTGTGGTGCTTTTGCAGAAGGCATAATTATTTGATTGACAATACCAAAGATGTTCCGAAAACTGTTCGTGATTTCTCAATTGTAAAGCACTGTAGTTCTAGAATTCACTTATTATCAGACTCACCGCCTCATTTCTCTTTTCGGAACAACTTCAGACCTATTGGCGCAATTCAACCTTTTGGGTAGATCAAAAACTCATTTCTCGATTTTACAAGGGAGGTCGTTTTAGAAAGGCTTTCAGAATTTTCTTATTTTTTGACAGGGGTTAGTTGACACGCACTTGGGTTCAAGCAAGGGGGTCAGAAAGAGCGCCCCAGTAAATTTAGGAAAAATTCTAAATTCGCTGCCGAGTTTCGTTGGCTGAGTTTCACAGTTTTAAATGAAGAGCGAAAAAGCGCGCCTTGCAACCAGTTGATTTTGAAGAAATATATCATGATCTAGATCAAACCCGCGTCCAATTTAAAATTATTAAATTTCTTCTGGCCTACGAGTTTGCTGGGGCGCGCTTTCTGACCCCCTCGCTTGAACCCCAGTGGACACGCTCAAAAAGCCCCTGTCAAAATCTGTATATGCACTTTTTCCAAAAATAATTTTTGTCTGAAAGTTTCCAATTTCTTAACCATTGTAAACCTCACTTTTCTCCATCATTTCGCCTCCCGGGAACTTCCGGAAACACCGTTGACATGTACACACTTACGCACTGTTGTTCCCAGCAGTGAGGTGGCCGGGTGGTTGTGGGCGCGTGCTGTAAGCTGAAGGTCTGGGGTTCGATTCCCTCTTTTGAAATTATCTTTTGCTTTTTTTGATCAAATTCCCAGGCATCTATTCAGGGCTCAAAACATGTTTTTGACCAGAGTGTTTTTGGCCAAGTTTTTGGTGGTCAACTCCATGCTAGATTTTCGATGAAAATTTTTTCGTTCGAAATTTCTCAATTTTTGTATGGAATGTATTTTTGTAAATTCTTATTAGTTTCTCATGATTCATCCACCTTTTTTTGACCTAGAACAATGCAAAATCACTTATAATTCATTGTTTTCTTTCGATGTTGGACTATTTGATTCACTGTTTTTCGACATATTTTGAGTCGAAAAGCGGCTAGAAGATCATTAGAAATTAATAAGAACTCACAAAAATACATTTCATACGAAAATTGAGGAATTTCGAACGAAAAAATTTTCATCGAAAATCTAGCATGGAGTTGACCACCAAAAACTTGGAAATTTTCGAAAAAAAACTAACTTTGAAAAAATTGATATTTTCTGCTTCTCAAAGTTTGAAAATCGGCAAAAACTCAAAAACTCTGACCAAAAACATGTTTTGAGCCCTGAATAGATGTCTAGGAATTTGATCAAAAAAAGCAAAAGATAATTTCAAAAGAGGGAATCGAACCCCAGACATTCAACTTACAGCACGCGCCCACAACCACCCGGCCACCTCTCTGCTAGGAACAACAGTGCGTAAGTGTGTACATGTCAACGGTGTTTCCGGAAGTTCCCGGGAGGCGAAATGACGGAGAAAAGTGATGTTTACAATAGTTAAGAAATTGGAAACTTTCAGACAA
Organism: Caenorhabditis briggsae; assembly: GCF_000004555.2. Classification (NCBI taxonomy): domain Eukaryota; kingdom Metazoa; phylum Nematoda; class Chromadorea; order Rhabditida; family Rhabditidae; genus Caenorhabditis; species Caenorhabditis briggsae. The sequence goes on along the minus strand of NC_013487.2, from coordinate 3,236,247 downwards.
AAATTTTCAGCATTTTTGGAAAAAGTGCATATACAGATTTTAACAGGGGTTTTTAGCGGGTCAACTAACCCCTGTCAAAAAATAAGAAAATTCTGAAAGCCTTTCTAAAACGACCTCCCTTGTTAGAAGATATTTCATAGTCAGATTGAAAATTGATTTTTCCGTTCACCCTTGTAGTTTCCATCAGTATTTTTTTTTTCATTTTTTTCTACAGTAATCATCTCAAGGTCCTTTTTAAGAACCTCTTTTTTTTCTACAGTATCCTTTTTCCTACCGTACTCTTTCCCAGAAGACACTCTCTGTTTCCTGTGCTATCTCGCTCATATTGATTGTTGATGCGTTTTATGGTCCCGCCCCTTTGAATCCGCCCCTTAGCTAACCATAACCGTCTCAGAAAATATTTGTCATTCATTCGATCTGTCTTCTTCCGGTTTGTTGGTCCGCTACCTTCTGGAATACTAATCGATATTCTCTCTCAATTCTTTCTAATATCAACTTCCATCAATTTTCAAGATGCACAACACTTTCCAAATGCACCATCCTTCTAATACCGTCTACGACCCAACTCTGAGAGTTCATAATACCTATCCAGTTTACGGATATCAGCAGATGATGCCAGTTTATCAACCGATTCAGCGGAAAGAAATTCAAGTTCGGTTGAAGAATCAAGATCAATGGAGCTATCTGCATAAATCTGGAGGAGGAAACGAGATGATGCTGAAAATCAACGGAAAGTGAGTTTACTTTGACATTTCCTGACTACGGTAACTTTTCTTATTTTCAGACCGCTGTTCCCAAAGATTCAATGCGACGTACAAAACCTAGATGCGTCCAGAGACTACGATATTGGTATAAAAATGGCTCTTCGCAATCCAAAACAATTCGTTCATGACAAAAATACAGGATGGATTCCCGATGAGAATTCTGACGTAGTACCTGACAAGGAATCCAATGAAGTGTTCATCCGCGAGTCTGGAGCAAATCTCATAAGGCGTGGCATTGATTTTGGGTACGTCAAGATCTACAACGATAAAATTCTGAAGGCTAACGAGGTCCCGTCCGAACCTAAGAAACTCAATAAAGCGATTTCAATTTATTTATTTAGGAACTTTGAATCGTGTTCATCAATTTATTTAAGTGTTCATCAATTTATTTATTTAGGAACTTTGAATCCATTAATAAAATTTCAGTGCAAAGTCAATCTGAGATGTCTCCACATTCCCGTCATTACCATCTACGAGGATGACCGTAAAACCGTAATCCGCCAATTCCAGTTCGAGGAGACCCAGTTTTTGGCGGTTTCGGAGTACAAGGTAATTAGGAAATTAATTACGGAAGACTAATTGATTTGTTGTTTTCAGAACAAGGTTGTCAGACAATTCAAGATCCAAAACGACAAGTGTGTACCTGGTATCTACCGGAAAGCACCAGGTTCTGAACAAGAGGAAACATCGGAAGAAGCTCCAACTAAAAGAAGCCGAAAAAGAGCTGCGAAGGTTCCAGTTGCTGATTCCAAGAAGTTCAAAGGATCTCAAGATGCTTCTCCTGGATCTCCGGTCAATTTAATGGTCTCCACCTCTTCTGGATCCGTTCAAAATGCCATTGGATCTCAACAGTCGCTGAATTCCACAAACACTTCGATTTCCTCCAACATGACAAGGCCTTCGATGACTCCTCCGATGACTGGAAATCCATCTGTTGTCTTCAATATGTCACAAGCATCGACGTCATCTGGAGTCGCTCAAAATTACTTTGAATATGGATACGATTTTTCGAGTACTTCATCTTCTTCTCCAGAAAGTCTCAACCGTTTCTCGACGTCTCCTCCAATGACTTTCGATGAGAATCAGGATCCAATTGTCAACTACAGTAATCCAATGGATACCAATTGCTTTGGAAACGAATACAACAACGTCTATCCCATGCAGATGAATGGATTCGACTTCAATGCTCCACCAAATCCATACCCATTCGATTTCAACAATGATTACATATTTTAATATGTCATGTGAAATACTCTGCGATCTCATTTAAATTCTTACTGGTTTGCTAACTAAATTTTTTTTTGAATAATATATTTCTGTTAATAAAAATATAAAAATAAAAGTCGGCATTTTTTTTCAATTAAACTTAAAAAGACTAAACTTGAGAAAATTTCTTGACTCAAGCATTCGAAGGTGGTTCACTTACAAGGGAACCATGTTTAGCCTTCATCTCAGAATTTTTTCTAAATTTGCTCATTTATAGTTTTAAATACGGGCTTTCTTTTGAATTTTCAATTTTTCGAAAATTTTTTAAATGTGCTAAAATGAATTCTAAACGCATAAAAATGATAAAATGAGTCTTTTCACAAGATTCTGTATCCGTTTTAAAGATTCATATCCGTTTTGAAATCCGAAATAAGTGATTTATTCCAAAACTCCAATGAATTGTAGTCCTTGGAAAATCACCCAATAGCACTCAAATATTGTGAAAACATAGATTTACGTACTTCTTGACTGATTTATAACAGTTCCGCAACCAATATGATCAAATAGGGGGATTTCGACTGACATTTTGAGTAGATAAGGCTTTTCAGCAGTGCTTCAAGAATTTTTCAGAGATTATCTTTTTCGAGTTTTTTCCTACTGAAATAATAGAGCAAACATAGTTTTGATTTTCGAAAAGTTCAAAGCATTCCTCCAACATCAAAGAAAAAAGAAAATGGACAGTGACAGAATCGAACCTCAAACTTGTGATTACTATTCATCTCCACTATCTACTCGGCCACTGTTGCTCGTTTCTTCCACAGTGAAGAATGTATAGAGGAAAGGGGGGAAAGTGGAAGGGAAGGAGGAGACCAAAAAAACAGCATATTTTCAGATGGACTTTTCTCGGCTTCTAGAAATTTGTACAGAAAACCGAATAAACCACGAGAAAGCCCGTATTTGAAACTATAAATGAGCAAATTTAAAAAAAATTCTGAGATGAAGGCTAAACATGGTTCCCTTGTTAGTTATGTACCTCTGAAATCATTTCAAAAATACTAGATTGCCATCTGTCTTTTTTATTGCTCATCAATCCAGTTTTGGACCGGAGGTTGTAAACTATTTATTATGATTATATTATGACGTTTTAGTTATTCGGCATTCTCTTTGTAAGACTCCTTTTTTATTAGGGTCTGTAAACTTTAGGTAAGATTTTATATCACCCAATCAATCAATGAATCTACAAATTGAGACAAAAGATAAGGGCAAGATGAAACAGAAAATTGAAAAAAATACAAATACAAAGTTTTCGGAATTAGCTAAATTTAAAAATGTCATAAGAACTGCTACAAATTATCAAAATTGTCTAGATATTCTTATTCGAAAAAAAATGTTGCTGAAATTCAAAATTCTCAAAAGTAAAGAATTTAATCCAAAACATTCAAAACATAAAGCTTGGGAATTTTTGAAGATTCTGAAAAAGTAGATTTTGGAAATTTGGCTCAAAAACTCAAAAAATTTTTTTTGGTCCAAATGATTCAATTCACAATTTTTCTGAATTTGAGAACCTGCTATACCCCGAAATTCCTTTTTTTCTAAATTTCTTCCTCTCGCTCCTAGACAAAACCGTAAACACTCATTATCCCCTAATTCCCAATACACCCATTGTCTAGAAAAATAACTTCGGCACTCTTTCCAAATAATCTTCACTCGCAAATGGGTCTCCAAACCTTCTCTCAAATAAAAAATGCGATAAACCTTTTTGCATTCATATTGGCAGTTATCACAAATTGTGTGATCGTTTTTCTGGTAATTACCAAATCACCCCAGAAATTTGGCAATTATCGACATCTTATGGTTTATTTTTCAATGCTTTCAATTTTATTGGCTTTTTTGGATTATTTGGTGCAACCGGTGAGATGGAAATGGGGGAAAATCGGTATTAAAGAAAAAATTGTCCTGTTTCAAATTACTGATTTGATTGGCTCATTGATATGCGTACAATTCGGTTTGATCTTTAACTGTAAACGAACTTAATATAACTCACAATCAGAACGTTTCTAGCTTCAAAATGACAGTAAAAAAAATAACTTCTCAAAAATTACTATGTTGTATTCTGAAAAAATATTTATGTTTCAAATTGCTGATTTCATGGGTTTGATGATTTTAAATTATTGGATGACGGGATACATTGAACATTGAGAAAGTGATTTCCAATTTTGAGTTAGACACGCAGTGAGTCTCGTTTCTCTGCACTCTAGCCTTAGTACAAAATTTAATTTAATTTGTTTATTGATCAGGTGTAATAAAACATTAGAGGGCAGGACATGAAAGACTCAAAAAAAATGCCCCTCACGAGGCCGATCTGAGTAGGGGAGGGGAAACGGGATAGTTTAGATATTTGACACAGGAAAGATGTAACCGGTAGAAAAAGAAAAATAGGGAGCAAATATATCAATAACGGGTAATACTGGAAGAAATTAAGGATTCAAACTCGGAAGGTAGGAGAAATCGGGTAACTTGGGAAGTGATGGCGTTCCACAGGGGAACAATTGAAGAAAAATAGTCAGAGGAGTAGGGCTGAATAATAATTAAGTTCATAGGGCGACGAGGGGAGGAGGAGTATTTGACATGTGCATTTAGGTTAGGAAAGTAGGCGGAGCCATTTAAAAATTTATAGAGAAGAATTAGTTGAGCTTTTAGCCTACGATGTCGAATGGAGAACATATTGAGGATAGAGAGACGATCAGAATAGGAACTGTACTGGATATTACAACGCTGGAAAATACACTTAGAGAAAAATCTTAAGGGAGATTCTAGTTTTAGAGCAAGGTAAAAAATGACCATAACTCTGTGAATATTCACTCAAATCCATTGAAAATTGTATTTTTGAATTCAACATGTTTTTAGCTTCAATATAACTAGAAAAATGATAATTTTCGAAAAAAAATTGATTCCTAAAAACTTCCCTGTTTCAAATTGCTTTGAGTCATTGATCACAAACTCAGTTTCATTACAAAAGCGGCCCTGACCACTTGTTTTTTTTTCAATTTTTGTAATTTTGTGGCAACGACGCAGTGTGTCTCGTTTCTCTGCACTCTAGCCTTGACACTAAAAATATCATAACTCTGGGAATATTCACTCAAATTTATTGCGAACCATATTTTTGAATTCAGCATGGTTTTAGCTTCAAAATGACTGAACCACTCAATCGAAAAAATCTAACCAATCAATCGAAAAAATCTGTAATTTTCGGTTAGAGCCGCAGCGTGTCTCAATTCTTTGCACTCTACGGCATAACACAAAAAAGGACCATAACTCTGTGAATATTCATTGAAATTCATTGAAAACTATCTTTCTGATTTCAGCATGTTATCGGCTTCAAAATGACTGTAAAAAGAGTAAATTCTCAAAAATTATTATTTTCCATTCTGAAAAAAAATTTCCAGTTTCAAATTGCTGATTTAGTCATTGATCAAAAATTCAGCTTCGTTGGAAAAGAAACCTCATTGTCAGATATATTGAAAACAATCGTTTGTAAAATCTGTAGTTTTGAATTAGAGAAGCAGCGTGTCTCGTTTCTCGTTTCTCTGCACTCTCGCCTTAACGCTAGAAAGACCATAACTTTTACAATACTCGCTCAAATCCATCAAAAATTATATTTTTGAATTCGGTATGTCCTTAGCTTCAAATTGACTATAAAAACTGAACATTTCGAAACATTATTTTTTCGATTCTGAGAAAATTTCTTGTTTCAAATTGCTGGTTTATTCATTGATCAAGAATTCAATTTCGTTAATAAAACCGGCTGCGTAACCAATCTTTCGAAAAAATCCGTAGTTTTGGGTTAGAGACGCAGCGTGTCTCATTTTTTTGCACTCTAGCCCATAACACAAAAAGGACCATAACTCTGTGAATTTTCACTAGAATTTAACGAAATTTATATTTTTGAAAATTATATTTTTGTCAGCTTGGTCTTAGCTGACACTAAGAACTATACATTTTGGAAGAAATTGTATTTTTTGATTCTGAAAAATTTTCCCGTTTCAAATTCTCTATTTATCAAGCTAACTGTATTTCAAACTGGTAAAAGGGGAAAATTCCTGTTTCAAGCATCCCATTTATTAGGCTATTTCTATTGGAAAACGATAAGTTCTGTGTGGCTAAATAACTCTGAATATTGCTATAAATAGATTTTTCTCAAAATTTAGAAAATTAAAATTCCAAGAAATACAACGAATTTTTTCAGTACGTCATAAGCGAGGAAAGCTTCATAATGATCATGGATTTAAAAGATTCGATTTTCGAAAATCGCCCAACAATTTCTCTGTTACTTTTGGGTAATCAATTAAAAGGGTAATTAAGAACAATTTAAAAAATTCAGCCTCAATTTGCGAATTCTTCCAAGCCACAGTTTGTGCGATCTCAATAAATTTCATATACCGTTATTTTGCATTACAAAGGTGACCTTCAAAAAGTATAACATCTGAACATCTGAAAATTTCAGAAAAGGCCGCTTAAAATATTTTTCTGGAAAATTCCTCTGGCTCTGGATGATAGTACCATTACTGATTGGTGGAATTCCAATGGCAATTTACTTCAGTTTGGGGCCATCTCCCTATATGACCGAGGAGTTGAGGTAGATCAAAAACTTTTCTGTTTTTAGAAAGATCAATAAATTCTTCTTCTTCTACTAGACCCCAACTGAAACGAGTTTATGATATCGACATCGATAAAACCACCTATACCGGCTGTTTTTACTGGAAAATCGATCAAAATGGAATGAAATATTTCAATTTTCGAGAAGTGGTTTATATTCTAATTTTGAATTTAATCATGGGTGCCCATTGGATTTTGATAATTTATTTTGGAACCAAAAGTTACAAAATTATCGTAAATCTGATTCATCAAGGGGAATCTGAATATTCTAGAAGTCTCCAAACTCAGTTGTACAAGGCGTTGGTGGCTCAGGTGGGTCTGAAAATCAGGAATTTCAGCAAAAATCGATATTTCCAGACCCTGATCCCATTATGTTCTCTATTCTTCCCGGTTGCTGTCTATTTCATTTGCCCATTTATCTGATTATCTATCAAATGGGCAAATTTAGTTTTCGGATTTTTCTATGCCCTATACCCTGCCCTTGATCCAATTCCTATCATTTTTCTGGTTGATGACTATCGAGCCACTTTTCTGAGTTTGTTAATTAGTTAATTAGGGTAATTTAAAAATGAGAATTTCAGATTTCTTTCGAAGAATATTTTCCAAGAACGAGGTGGCTCCTGTGACTTTGTACGAGCCAAATATGAATAGTTTTTCTACATGAATAATTTCGAAAAGTTGTCAAATAAACGTTGAGCAATTTTTAAAAAATATGTTCAAATATTGTAAGAAATCGAATCAGAAAACATTTTTCAGAATACTAGATTTTGCGGAATTTCGAGTATTTTGGTTCAGCAAAAAGAGCATCAGATATTTCTTTTACGAAATCTCAGGTTTTCAACGTTTCGGATCAGTTTTAAATATATTCCTTTTTAGGGAGCAAAGAGCAAAAACTCGAAATTAGTTGTTTATTACTAAACCTAAAAAATCAGCCATTTGAAACAGGAAAATTTTTCAGGAAAAAAATATTTTTTTCAAAATTCATCGTTTTTATAGTCATTTTGAAGCTAAGAACATGCTGAATTCAAAAATATAGTTTTCAATTAATTGGAATGTGTATTTATGGAGTTATGATTAGTTGAGTGCTGACGAGAGTGAAGAGAAACGAGACACACTGCGTCTCTGAACCAAAACTTTAAATTTATCAGAACTAATACTCGACTCGAATGAATTGAATTGTCAAGCCAATTAAAACAATCTTTTTGAAACAGAAATTTTCAATAAATTTGAATATTTTAGATTTCGAAACATTCATTTTCGCATTTATTTCTCGATCCATTGAATTGAAATTTTTAGCTCAAACGATTTCTTGAGATTTGTTATTTCGATCCCAAATTCTAATCATGTCCTTTCATGAAGTGTGCATATATGACCCAGACAAGAGAAATAAATCAGAAATAGAAATTCTGATTAATTCGAGAAAAAAAAAACTTCAGGGGTAGAGACGCAGTGTTTCTTCTTTCTATGGACTCTAGCCAATCAAAAACGTCGCAACTGTGCTAGTCTTTGATGTAATTTTCAGGTACTTCATTTTCAGAAATTAGCAGGAATTTTTCTTCAAAATGAGTACAAACTTGACTATTTCTGGAAAACAATTTCCGTTACCAAATTTGTGTTTATAAAAGGTTGGTGATAACGTTTCCAAGTCTTGATCGAATTGTTTGTTTTGAAAATTTTAAATTTTATTCAAAATGCTCACAAATTCGTGTCACAATGAATATAAACATGACTATATATTTTAGAAAATTTTTTACATTGAAATTTTCAAAATATATACTTGACATTAATGTTGGAAAACTGTTTAAACTTGGATTCAGAAAAAAGTTTCTGTTTCTATATTTCTTTTTTCCGGGCGTGTCGCGTTATTCTGCACTCTAGCTGTAACATTAAAAGGAGTCCAACAGTGTGAATATTTATTCAAATCGATTAAAACCTACATTTGAATTTCTCATGTTTTAAGCTTCAAAGTGACTATAAAAATGTTTGTAACTTTATTTATACTTTCCGATTTTGAAAATATTCCTGGTTTGCTTGAATATGAAAAAATCTACATATTCCGTGAAATTCAGGATGTTCTTTGATTTCAATTGACTATAAAAATATTTATTATTGTAAAAGCATATTTTCTGATTTTGGGAATTTTTCTGTTTCAAATGTTCCATTAACTGGGGTTAAGTTTCTTGCATTCCAATTCGTTAATAATTTAATGACTATACTTATGAACTAGTATGCGCTTAAAGCTAAAATTAGCTTCAAAAGCACAATCGACATAATTGACGTTGAGAATTCAAAAAATGAAAACTTGTCAGAACATCTTGAAGACAACTTTCTAAAAATTATTCAGAATTGTCTTCATGGTTGTGAGGTAATGAAATTCTTCAGGAACTGAAATTTAAACAAAAAGTTTTCAGCACTGACCTGTGCATCATTTTAGGTCAATGACACATATTTGTCGAGACCTCCATAAATTTATTTTTTTGTTTTTTTTTCTAAGAGAATGCCACTTGATGTAGATTTCTTATTGTCTAGTAATAAACATCAGTTTCAAAACTTTCATACCTTTGGTAACTTAAAAAAAAATATATATAAGAGAGATCAAATTTCAAAATTTTCACGTTTGAGAGAAAATAATCGAAAAAGAGAAATATTATGAGAATTTACACATTAAAACTACGATTACAAAAAAGTTATTTTTAAATGGGAATTTTCTTATTTTCCCCAGAAAATGTAGCGTGAACATTTATTTTTATTAAATATGGGTTTTCATGAAAAATCCACAATTTTTTGATTTATTTTTTAACGTTTTTATTAAAATTAAAGAACAAAAACACAGAATCGTTCTGCAGAACCTGCAGAACGATTCTGTGAGAGAAAAATATGACGCGAAAATTAAATCACAGAATCGTTCTGCGGAACGATTCTGTGAAGAACACAGTTTTGAATAGAAAAAAAGAATTTCAATTTTTTCTGCGTGAGCACAGTATTTTTCAAAAAATTCGTTTTGACTCCAAACGTGAAAATTTTGAAATTTGATCTTTCTTATATATAATTGTATCTGTTTACACATACGTCAGTCCTTATACTGGCTCGTGCTTATACTGGATCGTACCCTTCTTTGTAAACAATTCTTATCATTTTTCTCGTTGATGATCATCAGTGTGCGCTTTTTAAGTTAGTAATATGAGCTTAATTAAGAACACACCATAATGTTATTAACAATGGTCATATTGGGACAAACGTTTCATCAGTTGACTTTCTTTCAATACAGGAACCGAAATAATTAGAGTTAAAAGAATATCACGATTCTTCTCATTATTTCGGTTCCTGAATATTGTACTCAATACATTATCGAGTAACAGTGAAATTCAAAAAAAAAACCAAATTTCAGATGTTTTTCTATCGAAAACTAAGTGGAATCTGCGCAAGTTTATGAGCGGAATCTGGATAGCTTGTCGCCATGAAAAATTATAATATTTTGCTGTTTCAAAGTGTCAAGTTAACTTTTTAACTTTTTCCGCTCATTTCAGTACGCTACTGTAAACCTTTTCTCAATCAATAAATCATTTTTCGTCGATTTTCAATAAAGGCTGAAAATATTGAACATGTACTTAAACACTATATGAATCAGTATTTCTTCATCCTTCCAGTTTTTGATAGTCAATTTTCCGAGAAAAAAAACTAAAACGGAACACTCATGTTATACAACAGGATAAATGTTATTCCCACTTACAATCAGTTTTAGTTTTAACCAGAATATTTCATTTCATTCGGGAATACTCCAAAAAAATTCCAGCTTCACAAACATCTGAATTACACAGTTTTCTAAAATTAATTATTTATTTATTGCAAACGACCTAAAAGACCAGGCGGACCGGATATTGTGCTAAAAGTCAATTTCAGATTTTTTTCACACGAATCCTTACAGTATTTTCTGTTTCAAAGTGCTCAGATAACTTTTTCCGTTATTTAAAATTTCAGTGCGCTAGAGATATACTGATATTAGAATTTTTCAATTCGGAATTACTTAGCTACAGTACTGTAGGTCAAGTGGGCGGGGCAAGACTCTGCATTTTCGCGTCGCAGTGTACAGTTATACACTTACCTTTCTCACCTCATAGCTCAGCTGCCCGATACCTTCAATCTTTGACTTACTAGGTCAACTCCTCTAGGGCCTTCTGAATCATAGCTCATTTCAAAAGTACATAATTCGAAACTGATCTTTCACTTCTACTTGACACATTCAGAAACTAAAAAACCAAAAGCTTATAAAAAGTGAAAAACAATCGCGTTTTCTACTAATGAGGTATTCTCCAGAGAATTATCATGAGTTATTATGACCCCGATTTCTTGTTTCTCCTCCCCTTTAAAATTGTTTTCTCACTTCATTCTTTCCAAATCTCGGCTCCTAAGATGTCGTTTTCTCACTTGCTGAAAACGTTCGCTCAATTTGTCGCGGTGACATTCTCAATGGCAATTAACGCTGTTCTAATCATCCTCGTCGTTTATCACTCTCCAGATAAGATTGGAAACTACAAGTACCTCATGATTTACTTCTGCTTGATCTCCATGTTCTATGCGGCGATTGACTTTACTGTCCAACCGGTAACCTTCACCTAATTGGAGATGATTGGCTAATTAGGCTAATTAACTTTTGTTTAGTATCTTCACAGCTACGGCTCCAGCTTCTCAATGATCATGGATCTTCGTGGGAGTGTCTTCCAGAACTTTCATTATGTTGCTTTTCTGTTAACCTCTTCTCTAGCCGGCTGCTTTGGTATGAGCATCTACGCAATCTCCATCAACTTTGTTTATCGATTTTTTGCGATTCAAAGGTAACTATTTCTTCGAGTTTGGTTACTGTACTTGAGCGACATTATCTCGGCTCCTATACGAGATATCAAGAATTTTGATGAAATGCCTGTTACAATATTACCAACTAAATTACAGATTCTTGATATCTAGTACGGACATTAAAATAGCTCAAATTAGAGAATTTTAGAGCGAACGGCACCAAGAACTTCTCCGGCTTCAAGTTATTCTTTTGGCTTTCAATTCCAATTGTTGCTGGGATTGCTTGGTTGAGCGTTGGAGTGTTCCTAATGGATTACGATGAAGAATTTGCGGAGTATTTGAGGTAGGAGTTTGATTGCTATTGACCCTCATAATTGGGGAACTTATGGTTTGTGCTATCATAAAATAAGGATCCTTGGGGAGTCTGAAAGGGAGCAAACGAAAAACAAAATAGCATAATTTTGTCTAGTCTAGTTGTCTGGTATAGTTGATCAGTTTCAGAAATTGGTTTCGCGGGGAGCGTAACGTAATATTATACCGGCGAAGAAAAGACACAAAGGTCATAAAACAGCAAAAAATGAAAAATCTCAAACTGTAGTAACCTTAAGGCCTTCAAACTACCAGTATATTATTTCCTGTTACAGTACTATCGTTAGTTTTTTGCGAAATTTTCCAACTGATCTTAGTAGATTCATCTCTCCGAATGAATTTCATCATAAATTCCTGATTTCTAAACGAATCTGAATACAAGAAACCGATTTTGGCATTAAAATTTAATTTTGATGAACAGTAGGGGTACCGAAGGATTTCCGACCGCGTAGCTCAGGCACCTCATGCCCCCACCTTTAAACAGATCAACTAAAATTTCAAGATGTTCCAAAAATTCAGTTTCCACTGTTTCTGTAACATCACAAGTACAATGTTTTTATTCCCTGGTACTAGTACTTCTGCATTTCGGGAAGAAACATTTTGGGCACTCTAGGGAACCCCTCCAACGTCATCAAATTCCAGCGAGAGCATTTACAAGAGTTACGGGCTGGATTGGCACTACATAACACTCACGGGATGTATGTACTTTCGGTCCGATGGGAATGGCGGTTCGCATTGGAGCGTAAGTGATACAACAGGAGCAGCGGTTCTTACAGGAATCATGGTTAGTAATTCATTCTGATTGTTTCAGATTCCTTTCAATAATTCTAAACTCGCTGTGAGAGATATCAAAAACCTGTCAACGGATAAAATGTTTATTATATCATCAGCAACATTTTTGTAGTTAACATAATTTCGACACCTCTTACAGGAACATAGATAATCAATCTCAAAGCGCATGACAAGACCCCTTTCCAGAACACTGCCTTCTTCATCATTCTCTACTTTGGATACCGTACCAAAAAGATGATCAATTGTCTTACTACAAATAAAGGAGACACACGGTTTTCACAACGGTTACAAAAGCAATTGTATAACGCATTGGTTGCTCAGGTTGGTTTAAAAACCGACAACTGCACATGTTTAACTGCTAGAATTGATCTCTTATTGCCCTCATAAGAACTGCCTGAAAGGGAAATGTCCCTGTTCCGTCTTCTTAGCTCCAATTGTCTATACCAGGCTGTCAAACACGGCGTGGCCGACTGCGGCTTTTTGGAGAGTTCCGATTTATACTCCAAACCGTTTTCCAGACTCTGATTCCGATCACCTTCCTCTTTATCCCAATCGGCATCCTATTCTCTGCGCCTCTTTTTGGTTTCGATCTCGAGAGATGGAGTTATTTGGTCACATTCTTCTACTCATTCTACCCTGTCGTTGACCCAATTCCAACCATCTTTTTCATTGACGAGTACCGGACTGCCTTTCTGAGTAAGTTCCGTCAGTTTCTAAGAATTTCAAAAAAAATATTCTTCAGACTTCTTCCGCCGAACACTAAACCGGAACCAAGTCACTCCAGTGAAGTCCATTGATATCGTACCGGAACTTCCGTAGATCGCATTAAATTTTTCCGTTTTTATTGCACTTTCTTCAATCAAAATATTTGAATAAATATCCATCATACTTTCTGTTCTACTTTTCTCAAGAATATCCAGATGAAAATGCTGAAATTTTTCTGAAAAAATCAAAAATGAATAGCTTCTACAAAGACTATTTTCCTTTCAAGTTTTCTAGCGGTTATCATATCCAAGGCCAAACAGGAATCAATGTTATTTTAGCTACAATATTTTTCAAATTTACATTCAAGCCGATTTTTCATTATGTTTATCATGTTTAATGGTAACTCCCGAAAAATGCCGTTAAAAGCGAAAAATTTTCAAAAAAAAGTTGCTAGGAGGGACGAGGATTTGAATTCCCG